>NC_064639.1:569801286-570104711 GCF_023864345.2 Schistocerca serialis cubense
GCTGATCATGTGTGTGTGAGTTACATTTGCACATGTACGTGTGTTTTGTCAAATTCTGATGAAGACCTGTTTGGCCAAAAGCTTTGCTTGACAGTCCTTTTGTTGTACCTACCTGCGACTCAGCTTCTCTGCTGCATTATGAGCAGGAAATACCCTTTTCATAACACTGTCAAAAAGACTGCTACACATTTAAGCTTTTAGCCAAAAGGTTTTCTTCTAAAGCAGGAAACGTGCATACTTACATTTATGCAAGCACAGCTAATTTATACATCACATGACCACTGCCTCTAGTCACTGAGGCTGGACTGTGAGTAGCTGCACCCAATGGAGAAGCAATCTGTGGGTGGTGGGGGTAAGGAGGCGGCTAGGGCAGGGAGGAGGGAGGGGGGGGGAATGTAGTAGGATAGGGGTAGGGGAGAGTGCACTGTTGCTTGTGGGAGCATACAGAGACATGGAGGGGACAGGGTAAGGCTGCAAGGTGCAGTTGGGTGTGTGAGGAGGGAGGGGGGATTGAGGTGGAGGAGAGCAGAAAAGGAGAGGAGTAGAGGAGGGGAGAGGAGGGGAAAAGGACTAGTGGGTATGTTTGTGGAATAGAAGGCTGTGTAATGGTAGAGCTGGGAAGGGGATAGGTAGATGAAGGACAGTGACTAGTGATGGTTGAGAACAGGGGATGTAGGATACATTGTCGCTTTCTTGGATGACAAGAGACAGTGTTGTGTTGGGTTGCATGACACACATGTCTCTTCCAGTTGACTCATATGTTGTGTGTGCAGCCGATCCTCTCCTTTGGGTCATCAGCTACATCACTCTCACCATTTAATTCTTCTCCGAAGACCGTATCAGGTTAAAGGGAATAATATTAACCAACTCTCTATTCTTGAAATAAATAATGTACTTGTAGAATCTTTGCAGTTCAACAACAATATATTTTCAACTCTCATCCCCAAAGTAACAATTATTCTGTACAAGCTCCAGCAAGCCAATTGGTTTCAAGACAAATGTCATAATCAACAAAACACCCATACAATTACATATGTGCTGCCCCATGCAGAGCCAAGACATGAAGTAAGAGTCTGTATACAATACACACTTCATCTGTCTATGTAACAATCCTCATGACACCACAAGCAATGGAACATTATACAAACACTCTTTGACTTTTTGATATAAATTCCAAAGCGCTGCTGGTTACCACTTGTCAGGGCCGCTCGTCTGATGCATCTCCTGGCTTCTCGTGACAGCTGTCCCTCCTGCACACACAGATATGTGTGGTGCAGTAAAAAGGCTCTCTCACCCTCATCATTAAAATATCAGGTGTTCAAGACGGTGGAGAGCCGAGTGTGTCTAGAATTTACCCCAAAATTCTTGAAGCACTACAATTGTGGGGAGAGTTCCCAATTGTGCAGTCCAGAAAAGCTGGTGCTGACAGAAGAGATCCAGATGGCAGAGACTTTTAAGCAGTCATTAAAGGTAAGCATGTTGTGTTGGGCAGCATGTCCAGCAACTTGGTGTCCAGTTGTCTCTTGGACACAGTTTGCTGGTGGCCGTTAATGTAGAGAGACAACTTGTTGGTTGTCATATCCATGTAGAAGCAGCAGAGTGGTTGCAGTTTAGTTCATGTATCACATGACCACTTTCACAGGTATCCCCGACTTTGATGGGATAGGTGATCCATGTGACCAGACTAGAATAGGTGATATTGGGAGGATATATGGGACAGGTCTTTTGTTTAGGGCACTGAGCCATGAAGCAAGGGGTTTGGAACAGAGGTAGAGTAGGGATGGACAAGGATATTATGTTAGTTTGGTGGGTGGCAGAATACCATTCTGGGAGGTGTGGGAAGGATAGTGGGTGGGATATTCCTCATTTCAGGGCATGATGAGAGGTAGTCACAACCCTGACAGAAAATATAATTCATCAAGTTACCTTCCATTAGGAACATGGGTGCACTGAACGACTGTGATATGACTTTCAAATGATAGAGCACTGCAACCAGTCACCCTTTTCTTGGAGGCTTTATTCAGCAGCTCTAGATTTTGACTAGTGCCTAGCCATTATCAGTGCTCCATTTCATAGCATCAATGCATATTCTAGTATGTTAGCCCCCTTTTTTTCAGGCTAGTAGAGCAGTCTTGAATGAACTGTGGCAGAAACCCAAACAACCGGTGGTTAATGAACTAGAACATGTATTGATACTACGGAATGGTGCATTGATAATGGCTAGACACTAGCTGAAATCTAGAGTTGCTTAATAAAACCTGCAAGAAAAGAATAACTAATTGCTATGCTCTATCATTTGAAAGAATGTAATTCAGTTGCTCCAGTCCTGGGTGCTACAGAGTCATGAGAAGAGTGCTCCTTTGTGGCCAGATATTGGGAATGTGGGGAGTGGTAGGTGGCTGGAGAGACAAGGCACAGGAAATCTGTTTCTGTCCCTAAAAAGAGGAAGAATCAGCAATGATTGACAGAATGAGGATGCAGAAGGCAATGGAAACCACTGTATTAATGACACATAATATTTATCCACATGACATGTGGCCTGTAATTGAAAAGTGCCGTGATGATCTCTCTGTAGGCAAAAGATTCCAGACTAGTCCTTCATTCAGATCTCTATAAGAGATTGCCAGGGGGAGGTGACAATTAGAAAAAGATTAAATAACCAACAAAATAGGAATGTTCTACGAGTCAGGATGTGGAACGTCAAAGTTTGCTGAGGAGAGGGGGAAAGAGAAAGACTGTTGGGAAACTAGTTGGGGACGAAGTTGATTGGCATGTCACAGAACCTCCTGGTCTGGAAGCTGCATCCTGAAGACTTTCTGGTCCCAGTTCTGGATAATTGTTCCTGTAATCCAAGTTGTTTGCCAGCCAGATCCTTTTACAAACACCAGGGTGCCAGGGTGGAACTTGGAAGTGGGCAGTGGTGGAGCTGGCCATGACATCAGCATGAGCAGGCTCAAGAGGGTTTGGGGTTGCTGCCCATGGAGAATTTCTGCTGCTGGATCTTTGTCCCTCATGGACGTGGATCTATAGCTGCTAAAAAAAAAAAAAAAAAAAAAAAAAAAATAGAGAGAGAGAGAGAGAGTTGGTGATGCCTCGGTGGAGTGATCCTGGAGGTATTTCTTCATATGAAATTTTTGAAAGTGCGGACCATCCTCTCAGCTTCTCCATTACATTGCAGATGGAAGACGGGTGTTGGAAAGTGGCAAATGCCATGCTGGGCACAGAAAGCATGAAACTCCTCGCTACAAAATTGTGGACCATTGTCAGTTATGAGCACTTCCGGCAGACCAACCGCAAAAATTTTTTCTTGGGCTGTGATGGTGGTGCTTGACATGGCATTGCATCGGACAATGTATGGAAGTCCAGAGTAAGTGTCAATGACTATCAAGAAGTTAAGCACAAGCCCAGCAAAATCAAAATGTAACTGTTTCCAAGAGTAAGCACATGGTGGCCAAAAAGCAAATGAATGTCATGGGACTGCCTACTGGCTTTGGCAGGATGTACATGTTCAGGTGAGTTGTTTAATCTCCTAGTTCATGCCCAGCCAGTAAGAGAACCTATGAGACAGGAGTTTCATTCAGGATAACCCCCCCCCCCCCCCCCCCCCCCCAGTTACCATGGTGCAATAGTCACAGGACATGCTGATGTAAAGAATGAGGAATGACTACCCATGTGTGTCCCTTGTCAGAAATGAGCAGAATTAGTCAATCAATCATCATGAGCTGATGGCAGACACTAAAGAACTTACAGAATGCAGTGGAAGCCCTGGGGGTTGCCGTTCAGGCCACCCATGAAGTATGTTATTGCAGACTTGTTAGAGGACCTCATTGTTACCAGTTCCTTCTGCTTCCCTGGGAGCTGGTAACACCAAAGAAGCCATTGGTGGCTTATGCTTCTTTGTTGATGTGAAAACACAGAATGTTTTCTTTGTCAAACCCTGGATCACGTCCCCATGGAAGGCAGCAGAGGACATCAGCATTTGCATGCTCAGTTGTTTTGCAGAAGCGAATCTCATACTGGTAGGATGCCAAAAATAAAGTCCAGCTGTGGAGGCAGTGGGCAATCTGGTCTGGAATTTTTGCTGCTTGATTGAATAAGGAGATCAGTGGTTTATGACCCATGATGAGGCGACACTTACACGAGTAGTGCCATACACAAAAGCATGGAATTTCTTTAATGTGAAGATGATGGCCAGCAATTCATTTTCTACTTGGGAGTACTGTATTGTGTGTCAGTCAATATTTTTTATGCATAGGGCAAAGGGTGTGCAGAGCCATCTGCTTCCCTGTGTCACATCTGTTGCAATAACTATCTGCTTTGTTGGATCAAATTGTGTAAGGCATGGGGCCATCAACAACTGGAATTTCAATCAATGGAAGGAATATTCACAAGCTGGTGTCCACTGGAAAGGCACCCCTTTTTACACAATTGGGACAAGGGGGTAGTGTCTGTTGCTGCTGTGGGTAAGAACTTTCCGCAGTATGATAACTTCTCCAGAAAGGAATGAAGCTGTGTAAGCAAAAGGAATGAAGCTGCATAAGCGTTGTTGTTCTGGGGAGTTTGATAATGGTTTCAATATGTTTGTCCAGTGGACAAATGCCAGAGCTGGAAATGATGTGGCTGAGGTACTCAGTCTCAGATTGAAAAAACAACTTTTTCTTTTCTGCATTTTAGGCAAGCCTCCCTTAAGACACTAAATAAAGATTTCAGATTGAGAAGGTGTTCGTCTGTGGTTCCCCCCTGTGACAATGATGTCATCTAAATAGTTAATACACTAATTCACTTTGAGTACCAATTGTTCCAAAAACCATTGAAAAATGGTGGTGGTACTTGCTAACCAAACATTAGGCATTTCAAACTGTACAACCCATATGGCATGTTAAGAGTAAGAAACTGTTGAGCTTTTGCATCAAGAGGAAGTTGGAGGTATGCACCTGCTAGGTATGTTTTAGAGAATAAGTTTCCACCTTTTAAATTGGACCATAATTCTTCCTGTTTTGGAATGGGGTATGTCTCAGTCTCTGATTGAATGTTGACGGTTACTTTAAAATTGCCGCACAGGTGGATCTTCCCTGATGGCTTTTGCACTATGGCTAATGGGGTAGCCCATTGACTAGAAGGAATAGGTTGTACAACTCCAGTTGCAGTTAGGTGATCCAACTCTTCCTTTGTTTGAGAACTAATGGAACACCACAGGCTGGAAAGTACCATTACCATGCACTACATGTCAGTGCAATGTGCACTTGAAAATCCTCAAGTTCTGAGGTGAACAGGTCCTCATAATCCTTGCAATGTCTCTCTAGGTCTGAGTACAGAACATCTTTGGAGACTAAATTCACAGAATTGTCTATTGAAAATCCAAATTTCTGAAAAGGGTCCAAACAAGTTTTCAGCTGAATCACTGTTAACGACTAGGAAGGTAATGTGGTGGGTGACATTATGATGTGTCATTGCCAGTTCGATTTGACCACATACTGAAATGGTATGTTTATTATACGCTATTAGTTGTCTCTTTGTTTTTTGCAAGGAGGAGCTTCAAGTTTTAAATAGATAGCATAATTCAGGATGCTCGTGGCTGCACTGTGTCTACTTGTAATTGAACTGGTTTCTCTGTAATTTTAACTTCTACGAAAAGCTTATTGGAGTTTATTGATGGTGTATAGCAACTACCACATTAACATCCATCTGTTTGAGAGGAGTTTTTCTTGCCTGATGGAACTTGTGACATACAGAGCTAAATGGCTGTTGGAAGAACATTTTTGGCAGTAGGCCCATCTGTCAGGATAGTCTTTGGATTGATGTTTTTTAAACATTGGATAATGGTATGGTGTCCCATCTGTACTGTTGCTATGTCCAAGTGGCCACTGATGTGGCCATTGGCTTCTGGATCAGATAGGTTCACATTAATAGTTGCTACATCAACCCATAACTCTAGCTTCTTGCGTGCTGCTCATTTGATTCTGAAGCTTTGTGCTAAGTCCAAAACTTTCCCTAATGATGGGTCTTTGAGTTGAAGTGCCTCATGCCAGAAATCCCTATCTGGAGTACTTCGGACGATCATGTCGCTGATCGCTTCTTCTGCATACAACTCCTTACTTTTAGGGGTATGAAATGACTTTTCTGCCCTAAGCCTTGCAACTCCACAGCTCATTCTCTATGAGTCTGGTTTGGCTGGTTCTGCATTGGTAAAAGGCTACCCAGGATGAAATAACACGGGTGTGCTGCTGGCAATACTTAGTCAGCAATGAGCAAATATTTGAAAAGGTGAGCTCTGAAGGTTTAGTTGAGGGGGCCAGTTTGTACAGCGTAAGTAAATGTCATGTTTTGACCAAGATGAAAACAAAGATTTCATGAGGATGGCATCAGTTAAGTTGAATACATGGAAATGCTCCAGTAATCTTGATTCGTAGGCTTTGCAACCCTCCAGTAAGCCTTGAAGAAGTGGTTGGAGGGTGATCAGTAGCAACTTCTGGTTCTCATTCTTCTGATGAATAAGTTGCATGAGTACAGCTTCCAATGTAGATAATTGCTGACTTGTCACTGTTTTATTGTGTTATAACTAGGAATAACACAATGAATATATCATGGCTCCACAATTTGTTAGCACAACACTGATACAAATAATTCCATCCCCAAGTGCAAAGTAGCAAGTGAAAAATAATATAAATTGATGGTGGTTATACCAACATCCAGGAAGTGCAAGTGGAATGTGGAATTACAGTGAAAATCACAAGTCCATTGTCTAGTAAGCCTAGTGAATGTGGAAGTCCAAGTCCAATATGGCAGTCAGATTTAAGTCCAGAGCGCAGCCAAGCGACATCGAGGAGAATGTGTACTGGTCCAAGAGAACAAATGGTCCACGGCAATGTAGCTCTTCCGAGTTGTGGAGCAAAACACAGCAATGAGAACTGGCTTGTAGACGTTGGTGGCAGCATTAAATAAGGCTCCAAGCAGCTGAAGTCACTATATATTCTGGGCGATCAGTCAGTGTGTGTTTTGGGTTGCCAATCCCTGTGGCTTGAAGGATGCTTGCATGAAGATGGCCTGCGATGCCAGCAATGGGCCATGCATGGAGAAGTACAGCCAAAGATGAGTTTCTCGGGCACGAGTAATGGAGCATGCTGGTGCATGGTGTGGATATCACAAATTCAGTATAAGTAGGAAGATAGGGCAGAGAGTGAGTTACTGTGAACAGTTCATTGATAGGGTTGTTCACCTCAGAATCAACAGCAAATTAACACCACCAGCAATAGTTTGGTTATACATGCCAATGTTGCAAGCAGAAGATGAAGAGGTAGAGAAAGCATCAAAAGGATAATTCAGTTTATAAAGGCAGATGGAAATCTAACACTCATGGGATACTAGAATGTGGTTGTAGGTGCAGAAGTAGAAGAAAGGGTTATGGGAGAATGTGGGTCTGGTAGTGGGAAAGAGAGAGGAGAAAGGCTAATTAAGTTGTGCAATAAATTTCAACTAATAACGGAGAATACTCTGTTTAAGAATCACAAAAGGAGGAGGTATACTTGGAAAATGCTAGGAGAAACAGGAAGATTCCAGTTAGATTATATTAGGGTCAGGCAGAGATTCCAAAATCAAATATTGGAGTGTAAGGCGTACCCAGAAGGTATAAACTCAGGTCACAATTTAGTAATGCTGAAGAGTAGTCTGAAGTTTAAGAAACTAGTCAGGAAGAATCTGTGCAAAGAACTAGGTTATGGAAGTACTAAGGAATGAGAGAAAACACTTGAAGTTCTCTGAGACTATAGGTACTTTGATGACAAGTAGATCTGTAGGCAGTTCAGTTGAAGAGGAGTGGACGTCCCTAAAAAGGGCAGTAACAGAATTTGGAAACAAAAACGCAGGTACAAGAAAGGTAACTGTGAAGAAACTGTGGGTAACAGAAGAAATACTTCAGTTGATTAACGAAGAAAAGGAAGTACAAAAGTGTTCAGGGAATTAAGGAATCCATAAGTACAAGTCACTTAGGAATGAAATAAACCAGAAGTGCAGGGAAGACAAGATGAAATGCCTACATGAAAAATATGAAGAAATAAAAAAATGATTGTTAGGACTGACTCAGCATATAGAAAAGTCAAAATAACCTTCAGTGAAATTAAACAAAAGGGTGGTAACATTAAGAGTGCAATAGGAGTTCCACCGTTAAATGCAAAGGAGAGAGTGGATACATGGAAAGAGTACATTGAAAGCCCCTGTTAGGGGGAGGCCTTGTTTGATGATGTGATAGAAGAAGGAACAGGAGTCAACAGGGAAAAGATAGGTGAGCTAATATTACAGTCAGAATTTAAAAGAATGTTGGATGACTTAAGATCAAGTAAGACAGAAGGGATTGATAACATTCCATCAGAATTTCTAAAATCATTGGGGCAAGTGGCAACCGACTTCTCGCATTTGTGTGTAGAACATATGAAATTGGCAACGTACCATCAGACTTTCAGAAAAACATCGTCTATATAAATGTGAAGGCAGCAAAAGCTGGTGAGTGCACAAATTATCACACAATCAGCTGAATAGCTCATGCATCCATGTTGGTAACAAGAATAATACACAGAAGAATGGAAAAGAAAATTGAGGACCTGTTAGACGATGATCAGTTTGGCTTTAGGAAAGGAAAAGGCACCAGAGGGGCGGTTCTGATATTGCAATCAATAATGGAAGCAAGACTGAACCTGCCAGGTTAACCGAGAGTGCTAATGCGGTGCTTCCTGGACTCGGGTAGGCGCGCCGGCCCCGGATCGAATCCGCCCGGCAGATTAACGACGTGTGCCGATGTCTCGGCCAGCCTGGATGTGATTATGTGGTTTTTAGGCGGTTTTCCACATCCTGTTAGGTAAATACTGGGCTGGTCCCCACACCCTGCCTCAGTTACATGACACGCAGACATTTGTAACACTTTCACACTATTTCATGGTTTACACTAGATGCGGACAGCTTGGGTACACTGATTCCATCCTGGGGGGTATGGGGTGGCAGCAGAAAGGGCATCTGGCCACCCCTTTAAATTAACCTGCCAAATCCATTGTAACCATGCTGACCCTGTGGACATTGCAGGACAAAGGTGCAAGTGAAAGAAAGAAAGAATGGAAGCAAGACTAAAGAAAAATCAAGACATGTTCATAGGATCTGTTGACCTGGAAAAACCATTTGATGGTATAAAATGGTGTAAGATGTTGGAAATTCTGGGAAAACAGTGGTAAGCTATAGGGAAAGATGGGTAATATACCATATACACAAGAATCAAGAGGGAATACTGAAACTGGAAAGCCCTGAACAAAGTACTCAGATTAAAAAGGGTGTAAGACAAGGATGTAGTCTTTTGACCTTAGTTTCAAGCTATACATCGAAGAAGCAACGACAGATGTAAAAGGAAGGTTCATGAGTAGGCTTAAAATATGAGGTGAAAGGATATCAATCAGAAGGGCATTGAGAACAATAAGTTTGCCATCTTTATCTACTTCTTGGTAAACTGCATGTTTTCATGGATGGAATTCACATGTTTTAAGAAATTCTGTAGTTTTTTGGGTCCATGTAACCAAATGATGAAAGTATCATCAACGAACTGAAAGAAACAGACAGGTATCAGTTCAGTAGTTTCCAGTGTTCCATTCTTGAAGTATTCCATGAAAAATTTGCTGAAACTGGCGAGAGAGAGCTGTCCTCAGCTATGCCAAGAGTAAGTTCATAGTATTGTCAGTTGAAAACAAAATAAGTCTGTGTCAGAACATATTAAAAAACCTATGTCAGTTCAGAGCTGAACTTCTCGCTCATTTGTTTTATGGAGTCATCCAAAGGTACTCAAGTGAAAAGTGACACAACATCAAAGCTGACCATAATTTTGCAATGATGCAGCCTTAGCTCTTTCAGCCAGCATATAGAATCACTGGAGTTTTGTATGTGATGTGTCAACTTATCAACATGGTGATCCAAGAGGTAAGAGAAATTCTTTGCCCATGGATATATTGGTGCCCCAATGTTGTTCACTATTGGTCATATGCCTTCCTCTTTTTCCTTTTCTTCTCTGAAGAGTGAAGTGCTGTCCTTTCTGTTTCAAGATGTTGCCTCGTGATGGAGCTGAGCTGGTGAGAATTCTGCAGGTTTCCAATGAATTTCCTGTGTTCTATCTCTTGCTACTCATTGGATAGCCTGCTCCACAGTGCTCACAATCTCTGTGATTGGAAGATATGTATATGTTGCTGCAAAATTCAGCTCTCTCTCCAGTGTTGCTGTTAGTGCATCATCCAGTGATTTTCATGTGAGATTGATCACAGTGCACCTATTGTTTGCATCTTCTTGCAACTGCTCAGCTGGAAATGGAGAAAACTTTGCAATATGTATCTCAGTTGATTTCTTGTATGTCCAATCTGACTGGGCCCAGATGACTCTATCAACCCACGAATCTGCAGAGAGTATAGAGATAATCTGCAGATGAAGTATCAAGAGCTCTCTGGCATTACCATTGAACTGTCATTGAGTGAAGCAGATCCTTTCCCTGACCGGGGCAGATTGAAGGTCATTCCTACAGTCACCAAAGTGGTGCCTCACACACGTACCCTTGCAGCTAACCACATAAAATGAAGAGCCAGTCCGGTCTTGGTCAAGAAAAGGATTCGCTTCACTCAATGAGAGCTCAATATTAGCACCAGAAAGCTCTTAATGCTTCCTTTGCAGATATCCTCTATACTCTCTGCAGATTCATGGAAATGTGTCAATGGTGCAGCTGGGCCCAATTGGATTTGATGTACAAGAAACCAGCTGAGAGACAAATCACCAAGTTTTCTCAGTTTCCAGCTATGCAGTCAAAAGAAGATGCTGTGATCAGTATCATGGGAACACCAATGGATGGCGCAGCAAAGGCACTACTGGAAAATGGACTGAATGTTGAACCAACACTTATATCTCTTCCATCCACTGAGATTGTGAACACTGTGGAGCAGGGTATCCAAGGATCAGGAAACCTGGAAAATTCTAAACAACCAGGTCCACCATGAAGCGACATCTCCAAAACTGAGAGGACAGCACTTCACATCCTCAGAGAAGACACAGAAATTGTTTTCCTTCCAGCCAATAAGAGAAATGCTGTGGTTCTCCTCCACTGCAACTACTATGAGCTAGAGCCTCTGGGTGATCCAGCATACATGAAAATGTCAGCAGATTCAACCAAGAAAATGCAGGAAATCACTTCTGCCCTCTTAAAGAATGGGGTGCTCACTGATGATATCACCAAATCGCTTTTCCATCACACTGCTGTACAACCCAAATGGTAGGGCCTGTCAAAGACCCACACAGAAGGCATGTGACCAATAGTGAACAAAATTAGGGCACCAACATATTCCTTGGTGAGGCATCTGGCTTATCTCTTGGGCCCTCACATTGGAAAATCCCCACACATATGATATTCAAGTAAATTCATCTGCTGGCTATAGAAGCCAAGGCTCTGGGAGTCTGACATGATGATCAGCTTTGATGTCATCTCACTTTTCACTTCAGTCCCTCTGGAAGACTTCATAAAATGAATCAGTGAAAAGTTCGGCCCTGAGATGATGTAGGGCTTTAGACATGTTCTGCCATTCTTACGCTGTTTTCAATGGACAGTACCGTGAACAGATCTTTGGTGCCAGTTGTAGCAAATCTGTTTGTGGACTACTTCAAGGACAGAGCACTGGAAACTGCTGAACTACAACCTACTTGTTTCTTTCAGTATGTTGATGACACTTTGTCATTGGCTACATAGACCCAAAAAAAACTACATAATTTCTTAGAACATCTGAGATCCATACATAGTCATAGTTCAGCATAGGCCCAATGGCTCCCTTGCCCACAATGTATACTGTTAGCCAATTCTAACGGATTTTTATCCCCTTGTCTCCAGCTGCAACCATCCCTCACAGAAGAAATGTGAGCTTAACATGCTAGTACACAGGGCATTTCCATTTCAAAGTCTGAGTGCAGAGCTACAGCACCTGGAATCTGTGTTCAACAAGAATGGATATAGCACCAACAGATATGGATAGCTCTGCAGTGCAAGAGTTCCAAGTGCCCACCAGCCAAAACATAAGCTTTATTAGGAACAATGAAAGATGACCTGGGTCTCAAAAAAAAAATTGTGGTGTATCGAGTTCTGTGTTAATGCAGGAAGACTTACATTGGACAAATGACAGGAACAACTGAAGAGCTTAATGTATAAATGTGAGTATCATACCTGTTTACTGCAGCCCGACAAGTCTGCAATAGCAGACTGCTGCATTGAAAATGGACATAAAATGAACTACCAGAGTCCTGGCCACCACTAATAAATTTTGGGACTGCATTTTCAAAGAAGGAATTGAAATTTGTGTGACTGACAATTTAAGCAATAGGGACACTGGATTCCATCTGAGCAAGGTACTGGAGGCAATATTATGCTCCATCAAAACAAAATGTGACACCTGGATTTGAGATGCAACAGGGACAGTGGGCAGAATGCAATTGGTACTCTCCCCTCCACTGTGGCAGCTGCACGTGGCCCCACAACAATGTATGGTGTGGGGCTGGAGCAGAAGGTATGCGTACCATGAGCCCACAGCAGACAATTCATTCCATCAGCAGCACCTGATGACGGCGGAATGGTTGTCTGCTGAAATAAGCTTTCGACAATTTGACATGACAGAACACCCAAGAACCATGGAAAAAATTAATTCTTCTTTTTTGTGACCTTGTCCTGTATCTTCAGGGGCCTAGGAAGTTAATCCAGATTTGACTGTGATAGTGACAGAGGGTGTTCAGGTGGCTTTTGGTCACAGTCCCTCGCCCAAGAGACAAAATTTGTATACCCCATCAGTCTGTGTGTAATGTTATCTCATGTGAAAGAGTGAAGAAGTTTTCAAAATGTTTGTGAGTGATGTAATTGAAGAAGGACTTGGGTATCAACCTGATACGCACCTAGCTGGATGAGGTAAATCATCTAAAAGCCACAGCCAGGCAGGCCGTCATACAATGGCCCTCGTCGCTAATCCTCAATCCTTGATGCAGATTCAGTCCGGGGTAGGTGCAGACCCTCAAATCCTGGAAGTGGCATGCTGACACATGTAACTATCCAAGTGGGTCAGTGATGACATATTCACTATTAGTAGTAATGCTTTTGTAATGTTATAATGGGTACTTACATATTCAAGAAAACAGAAAGTTTCAAATTTAAGAAACTATTCAACATTGTATGTTTTCTTAAATAGTTTTTTTAATGGAATGTGCAAATGTCTGCTAAAGTGCTTAATTATTGTGATTATTAACATTTACAGAGATTTCAGTGCGAAAGTTACTTTATTTGATACAACCAAATACCTTGAAAACCATGTTAAAGATTATTAACCACTGGACTGTTTACAATTTGAATAAATGTAACCACAATAGGTAGCGTTTTTCTATTCAGTAATTTTGTGATCTGCATACGTAAACTGTATTACATTAGTACATTATTATCTTCTTGGATTTGAAATTATTGTTTGAAACAGAATGGAAACGTGTGTACACAGAATTACAAATTATCCAGTTTCATGATCTTGCAAATGAAATAGTATACCCAACTTGATGATTTACAGAACATTCAATTGTTCCAAATAGCATTTTGATGATGAGTAAGAACTGTGAAAGGAATAAAAACAATTGTGAGTATAAAATAAAACAATAGAAGATACAATGTCTGGAATAATTCATGAAAGATCTTGTATCACATGCTCCTGTACAAAATCTAAGGATCTTACATTATATGAATGTCTTCCCATAGTGCATCTTGCTAGGCATTTATAAATTATCTGCTATTATTACTCCTCCCACAATCTTTAAAATGCTAAATAGATTCTTAACAACATATATGTTGACACAAAGACAGTTTACTTAAAATTACTACATGGTCATTACATTCTCATATGCTAAGGGAGAGTAGATTGCCAACTTTTATTACTGGGAGTTAGTACTATTTTTGTGATATTTTAAGTAACTGAAACTGAAGTTGAGTTTTTCGATATGGCCCAATCCCGATTTTATGTCAGGCTGAGATGCAATATACACTATGTGATCAATAGTATTCGGAGACCCCCATAAATATACATTTTTCATATTAGGTGCATGGTGCTGCCACCTACTGCCAGGTACTCCATATCAGCAACCTTAGTAATAATTAGACGTTGTGAGAGAGCTGAATGGGGTGCTCCGTGGAACTCATGGACTTCGAATGTGATCAGGTGATTGGGTGTCACTTGTATCATATGTCTGTATGTGAGATTTCCACACTCCTACACATCCCTAGGTCCACTGTTTCCAATGTGATAGTGAAATGGAAACGTGAAGGGACACATACAGCACAAAACTGTATGGGCCGACCTCGTCTGTTTACTGATGGAGACTGCTGGCAGTTGAAGAGGGTTGTAATGTGTAATAGACATACATTTATCCAGACGATCACACAGGAATTCCAAACTGCATCAGGATCAACTGGAAGTACTATGACAGTTAGGTGGTACATGAGAAAACTTGGACTTCTTAGTCAAGTGGCTGCTTATAAGCCCCACATCTTGCCAGTAAATGCCAAACAATGCTTCGTTTGGTGTAAGGAGCATAAACATTGGTCGATTGAATAGTGGAAAAATGTTGTGCGGAGTGACGAATCATGGCGCACAATGTGGCGATCCGATGGCAATGTGTGGGTATGGCGAATACCTGGTGAACGTCATCTGCCAGCGTGTGTAGTGCCAACTGTAAAATTCGGAGGCAGTGGTGTTACTGTGTGGTCGTGTTTTTCATGGAGGTGGCTTGCACCCCTTATTGTTTTGTATGGCACATCATAGCAAAGGGCTACATTGACGTTTTAAGCGCTTTCTTGCTTACCACTGTTGAAGAGCAATTTAGGGATGGCAATTACGTCATTCAACACAATCGAGCACCTGTTCATAATCCACGGCCTGAGGCGGAGTGGTTACATGACAATAACATCCCTGTACAGCACTGGCCTGCACAAAGTCCTAACCTGAATCCTACAGAACACCTTTGTGATGTTCTTGAATGCCAACTTCATGCCAGGCCTCACTTACCTACATTGATACCTCACCTCAGTGCAGCACTCTGTGAAGAATGGGCTGCCATTCCCCAAGAAACCTTCCAGCACCTGATTGAGTGTATGGCACCTGATTGAACGTATGCGTGCGAGAGTGGAAGCTGTCGTCAAGGCTAAGGGTTGGCCAACAGCATATTGAATTCCAGCATTACCAATGGAGGGCGCCACGAACTTGTAAGTTATTTTCAGCCAGGTGTCCGGACACTTTTGATCACATAGTGTAAGTTGTAGTACTTCCACTGACCTGCTTCAATATCTTTTTCCTCAGGCTGCCATGGTTTTTTTCTTGTAATTTGTGTTTACAATGTTTTTACTAAAATTATATACAAAATACAGAAAACTTCCAGTAAAACATAAATAAAAATGAAATGTGTTTTTATGTTAGATTAGATTAGTGTTCTCTGAGCCTTTTTGTTTGGCTTTGTTAGTACAATGAAAGTTATAATTTTTCTAAATTTGTGATAAAGGGTACATCCTTCAAGCTCTGCATCTGCTAAACTAATTATGCAACAGGATTTGGCAAGGGCTTTTAAACTAACCAGTTAATATTGTTGCTAGCTTATCCACTTCAAATATAATTTCACTGGCCATCATTCCCTCTGCACTCATCAACACAGTGAAAGAACAAGCCCAGGTTTAAATTTCAACCAAAGTTATTTATTGCCACCTCTCATTAACACAAAATTACACTCTACAAATAGCAACAATAACTTAACTTTGTGAAAATATTTGTTTCTGGCTGTTCATGCTGTATTCACATCACAACTCCTCCCTCTGTTAGCCCTCCAAAAACTGCTGACAACAATGTTATGTGCTGAAGGACACAAAGTCAAAGACACTCTTGAAACTTACATTTCAGGCTCATCTGTTTTGTCTTGAAGAGAGGCTTTAATTCATAACATACATGGTATTATGATTTTGGTTTCAAACCATGTGACTACATCCGGCTGTTGTGCACCGAAAGGAGCAAACTACATATTTCCAGTGGAACTTGGCTGTCTCCTGAGCTGTTAATTTGACAGGCACATCTCTCAGCAAATCATTCTGGGGAGACATGTGATAGTACCAGTGTCTGCACCCTGAGTAAAGAGACCACCTCCTTGCTTCTGTCATCTGGGCACTGTCAAATGCATGATTGGACTGGCAGGTGTGCCACATATGCAATTTTGCTCAATACTGAGAGGACTGTACCACCATACTCTTCTCCTGATAGCTTAGCCACAACCTGAGAAGTAATTTCCAGAATAAATTGTCACTCTGCAGTGGAAAAGCAGGCAAAGGTCCCAGGTCTGATTCCCAGCCAGGCACACAGGAAGTTTCAGATCAGCACACACTCCACTGCAGAGGTAAAAATTCTTTCTGTGTAAGAAAACTAGCCACTTTGTCCACTATTACTTAGTAAAAACTGTACCTTGATATATTCTCTCATTCTATGTGTGTTATGTTGTCAAGCAGATAAATTCTATACTGTATTTACTCGAATCTAAGCCGCACTTTTTTCCGGTTTTTGTAATCCAAAAAACCGCCTGCGGCTTAGAATCGAGTGCAAAGCAAGCGGAAGTTCTGAAAAATGTTGATAGGTGCCGCCACAACTAACTTCTGCCGTCGAATATATGTAGCGCTACACAGGCATCCTTTGTAGGCACAAAGATAAATACTGGCGCCAAAACCTCTGCGTCAGTAAATAAAATTAAAAAAAAAAATTGGAAGACGAGTTTTTTTTTTCTCCGCCCGAGTTTCGACCACTGCTTTTTCATACATTATCTAACGAAGTAAATACAAATTCCGTATTGTTCATCTTCGAATTTCAATGTACTACGAAAATCCGACTGGTAATACTGGGATTTTTGTCAATATGGCCAACTCTACGTTCTGAATTTTTTTCTTCCTGTGAGAAGAGATGGTTGCTAATAGGAACCTGATAAAATGTGAATCACATGCAGTATTCTCTTCACCATAAGAATAATACGAATATAAACATTTTGCCATGTATTATTTCGTGTTTGCTTCTATCTCATTTAAATCCTGTCTGCCAAATAAACTACGAAACTAGAGTGAGACAACAGCAAATGCGGAAGAATATACGTATCGTGTCATGTTTATATTCGTATTACTCTTATGCCTAATAGTGATACAGTCAGAAATGAAGCACGGCAACAGACTAGATTTTTAGATCTAAGATGACTAATTTCTGTGCAGAATTTGATGTACTAAAGAAGCGGCCGCAAAGAGTTTCAAACGGAGAAAAATTTTCGCCAAACTCTCGTTCAGAACATGTTCTATCATACGCAGTCTATTATTTGGTTCTTGTTGATCATTATCAAAGAAAGCAGCAGTGTAAGTAACAACAAATAGCAGTCTCTTGCCATTGTTTCGCTAATGAGACGATTCCTCTCTTTTTTTAATTGTAGGCGGCGGTAGCGCGCACAAAAGCAAGCCAGGCCGTAAACACGCACTATCAGAATGCGACAAACAATGCATGACACAGTATAGTAATGCGTTTTCAGCTTAGAGTGACTGACGTAAACACCTATAACATAGAAAATGGCACTTATCAGATCAAAGCAAAATAAGCAATCGATTCAAACCAGACGAAGCACGTGAAAAAGGAAGGGTATCCGTATAAATACGGACGGAGCGCCTGACGCATAGCAATGGCTATCTGGTAAAGCTTAACTGCTAAGCTTTCGACTCGAACCAAACTACTGTAGCTGTTTCGTCATTCATTCGACCTAAATTGTGTCTCATATTACAATGGACCAACATTGTTTCGATTTGGAGGTGCGGCCTAAAACTTTTCTCTCCCCTTGAATTTCGAGTCTCAAATTTCAGGTGCGGCTTAGATTTGGGAATTTTTTTTTCCTTTATTTCGAGTCAAATTTTTCAGGTGCGGCTTAGATTCGAGTGCGGCTTAGATTCGAGTAAATACGGTAATCCTTTTTACACACCATATGAATAATAGTAGATGGAACTGATAGTGACTAAATTTCATATATCCAGAACATAGTAACACCTTTCCAAAGTTGAAACAGTATTTATGAATGTACTATTGTTGATGTGCTAAAGATAGAAAGATAGAGGTGAAACTATTACCAAAGTAATATACAATTGTCTAAGGGTTTCACCTTGGAGCTAGAAGCCCACACAAAAACTGCTTTCTGTATGAGTAAACGGAACTCAAATATTAGCTAAGATGTAGCAGGAGTGATACACAAAGAAAATAATTAAATGTTAATGATTTGGTTACTTAGAAGTGCAATTTGTAGTCCCCGAGAGAATGTTATGCCAATTACAGGTGTGATTTCACATTTCTTACTGAGTGAGGGAACATAGTCACAGTGTTACGGCACTGGAGTTACAGCTTGTCAGTGGTGAGGTCATTAGAGGTGTGGCACAAGTTTAGATGAGGGAAGAACAGAGAAGAAATTTGGCTGTGTCATTTCAGAGGAACTATTCCAGCATTTTGTTTATCATTTTAGGGAAACTGCAGCAAACCTAAATCTGGATGGTCAGACAGGAATTTCAAGCACTGTTTTCTTGAATCTGAGTTGAGAGTATTACCACTGCACCACCTCACTCAGTTTCAATATGGCACCAGCCAATTTGAGTGCTGGTAGCAAAAAGAAGTTACATCACTAGAATATAAATGATATGGAAAGCAGAGCTGTATTCTACCAGTAAACCAATGTCTGCCACCTGCTTTACCCAAAACTAAGCCTAGGTGATCATTCCATTTCATAGTCATACAAAATGTCACACCCAGGTATTTGTGTGAGTTGACCACTTCCAACCATGACTCACTGATACTATAGTCATGGAATACTATGTTATTTTGTTTTGTGACATACACACTTTTACATTTCTGAACATTTAAAGCAAGCTGCGGTCTTTGCACCACTTTGAAATCTTTTCAAGATCTTACTGAATATTTTTGCAACTTCTTTCAAACAGTACTTTGGTGTTTCATGCTGTTTGTGATGAAATAACAATTTAATAAACTTTTGGAAACGTTTGCTCATTGTATCTTTTTTAGAGTTTTCTGTGCATTGAAGTCATTTAGTAAATTGTGTGCTTTAGTTTTCAGCTGACATTTCTTATTGTTTCTAGTGAAATATTTCATTAAATGTTTTAACTTTGTTGAGTGTTCCAGTGGCCACTTGAATTTTTGGTTTTAGCTAATAATTTTGTGTAGTTCTGTTGGTATTGGTATTAGTTGTGGCTTAGTAGTATTAATACAAGTAGTTGCTTTCTTAGTAGAGAGAGAATTTCAATACCGCAATTGTTAGTTCTATAAATAGTTCTTCTGGTGTAACTGAACTTAGGTAATGTAGACGTATAGTTTTTTTCAGTAACTGTAAAATTTTACCTTGAGTGAGAAATGTGGGCTCTGTCATAGGTTTGTGAGCCATGGGTTATGGTGTTGGATTTGTTCAAAGTATTTTCATAGGGGGGAATGCAGTGGGGAAGCCAGTGTGCATTCTAGCAAGATCCTCTCCTGTCAATGCAGAATCTGTAGTAGAAATAAGTTGATAGAGGAGCAGGAGCACAAGATCTGCGTCCTTCAGGTGCAGTTACAACACACAAAGAATGAACTAGAGAGGTTGAGGAGGGTGAATGGTGGGGAATGGGAACTGGCAGTTGGCAAGAAGGCAGTTAGGAAGAGGAGGTATTCAGACAGTTATGCTTTGTGTGTATGCAACAGATTTGATCAACTGTCAGAGTTGAGTGGAGAGGAGAGCCTCTTGCAGCTGTAGTTGTAGGGAGCATGCAGCAGTCCTCAGCAGTTAGGAGGCCTAGGTCAGTTACAAATTCTAACAGAAAGAAGAAGGTTCTGTTTCTAGGTAGTTTGCACAGTAGAGGTGTGGGCCAGCAGTTACTGGAAGTGTTGGGGAGTGAGTACCAGGTCAACAGCATTGTGAAGCCTAGTGCAGTGTTGGCTCAGGCGACTGACAGCATAGGGGAGTTATGTAGGAATTTTACGAAGGAGAATCAGGTAGTGATAGTGGGTGGAGCAGGGAACAGTCTTGATAGGGATGGGGAATATAAAAATTCCTGTAGTAGTTGGTGTTAGAGCTGCACTTTTTTTAGATTGAAATTAGCTGATAGGTATACCTGCATAAAGGAAGTCCCTGTAACTAAGGGCTCACCTTCAGAGGATGTCGTGTCTCCAAGTAGAGAAGAATTAGCATATGTCATCAAAATATAATTCGTCAGTTCAGAGGCTTCCTTTACCAGGATAAAGATCAGCTGGCTGTTTTTCAAGGAGTTCCTTGCGGGGCGGGGGAGTGGCCATGTACATAAAAAAACAGTATTCCATTTGAGTCCATAGATGTATCACAACACTGCACTGAACAGATATTTGAATGTTGTGCAGGGGCAGTTGAATTTAGTGAAACTAAACTTCTAATTGTTGTTGTTGTTGTTTATAGGTCCCGCAACTCTGACTTCAGAGCATTTCTGCTCAAGCTAGAGAGATTTCTTGATTCACTTTACAAGAAAAAGGATGTTGGTGGATCTCCTAAATTCATATGATCTGATGCAGACTGTGTTTTCTCCAACTAGGGTGCAGGGGGACAGTAGCACAATCATAGACAATATTTTTATTCATTCTTCATTACTAGAAGGGCATTCTGTTAGTAAAAGGGCGAATGGCTGTTCACACCATGAGGCACAAATTTTTACACTAAAAGGCTTTTGTACCCAAACAAATGTCACATATAATTACAAACTATGTAAGAAAGTTAATCCAACAGCAATAGAGAGTTTTTAAACCTCATCAGGAAACAAAAGTGGCAGGATGTTTATAGTGTTGATAACATAGATGACAAATATAATGCTGTCCTTAATACATTTCTCATGCTCTCTGAGAGTTGCTTTCCATTAGAGCGTTCTAAACAGAGTGCTAGCAGTAAAAGGCAGCCCGGGTGACTGACTAATGGGATAAGGATATCATGTAGAACAAAGTGGGAATTATATCAAAATGTTAGAAGTAGTCACAAACAAGGTACAGTAACCAATTGCAAACAGTACTGTAAGGTGCTTTAAATTGTTGTTAGGAAGGAAGAGAGTATGTGGTATGCAAATAGAATAGCTAATTCACAGGATAAAATTAAAACCACAGGGTCAGTTGTGAAGGAAGTGCCTGGTGAGCAGCACAAGGTTGACGATATAAAGTCAGTTCATGGTAAACATATTTCTATTTTCGATAAATCAAATATATTTACAGTATTTAACAATCATTTTCTGAGCATTGCTGGTGAATTAAATAAAAATTTAGTTTCTACAGGGAATCATATAACTTTCTTTTGGATGATGATGATGATGATGATGATTAGTGTTTTAGGGTGCACAACAGCGAGGTTATCAGCGCCCGTTCTTTTGGAGATTGATGTCTGAAATACTCCTCTGTGATACAAGCAAGGGTGAGATTGAGCCAATAATTAAATCACTGAAGACTAAAGACTCTCATGGATATCATGGAGTGCCTAGCAGAATATTAAAATACTGTGCTGCAACTGTTAGCCCTATATTTAGCCACATCTGTAATTATTCCTTTAGGAATGGTCAGTTTCTTGAGTGATTAAAGTACTCAGTAGTAAAGCCGCTTTATAAAAAGGGAGAAAGGGATAATGTAGATAATTTTAGACCTATTTCAATGCCATCAGTGTTAGCAAAAGTTATTGAAAAGGCTATGTACGTAAGGATAATTGATCATTTTATGTCACACAATTTGCTATCAAATGTACAGTTCGGCTTTAGAAGTCATTTAACAACTGAAAATGTTATATTCTCTTCTAAGTGGAGTACTGGATGGGTTAAACAAAAGGTTTTGATAATGAGATTTTCACTCTGCAGCGGAGTGTGCGCTGATATGAAACTTCCTGGCAGATTAAAACTGTGTGCCCGACCGAGACTCGAACTCGGGACCTTTGCCTTTCGCGGGCAAGTGCTCTACCAACTGAGCTACCGAAGCACGACTCACGTCCGGTACTCACAGCTTTACTTCTGCCAGTACCTCGTCTCCTACCTTCCAAACTTTACAGAAGCTCTCCTGCAAAGGTCCCGAGTTCGAGTCTCGGTCGGGCACACAGTTTTAATCTGCCAGGAAGTTTCAAAAGGTTTTGATGCTAGGCATATTTTTGATTTAACTAAGGCATTTGATTGTGTTGATCACAAAATATTGCCCCAGAAGTTGGACCATTACAAAATACGGGGAGTAGCTCACAATTGGTTCACCTCTTACTTTAACAACAGACGGTAAAAGGCCATTATTCACAGTGTTGAGGATGGCTGTGATGTGGGATCTGAATGGGGCTCAGTCAGGTGGGAGATGCCCCAGGGATCAGTGTTGGGGTGACTCCCATTTCTTATTTATATAAATGATATGCCCACTAGTATTGTGGGTAATTAAAATATTTCTGTGTGCTGATGACACTAGCTTGGTAGTAAATGATGTTGTGTGCAACATTGGCTTGGTTTCAAATAGTGCAGTTCATGGCTTGTAGATAATAAACTAATGCTAAATCACAGTAAGACTCAGTTTTTACAGTTTCTAACACACAATTCAACAAAACCTGTCATTTTAATTTCACAGAATGGGCATATGATTAGTGAAACTGAACAATTCAAATTTCTAGGTTTTCAGATAGACAGTAAACTGTCATGGAAAGCCCACATCCTGGATCTTGTTCAAAGACTTAATGCTACCATTTTTACTATTTGAACAGTATCTGAGGTAAATGATCATTCAACACAAAAATTAGTCTACTTTGCTTACTTTCATTCGCTTATGTTGTATGGTATTATATTTTGGGGTAGCTCCTCCCATTCGAAAAGGATATTTTTGGCTTAGGAACAGGTGGTCGGGCAATAAGTGGTGTAAGTTCACGAACCTCTTGTCAACCCCTGTTCATGAGTGGGTATTTTGACATTGGCCTCTCAATATATATATTCCTTACTGTCATTTCTTGTTAACAATATTAGCTTATTCCTAAGAATAAGCAGCTTTCACTCAGTTAATACTTGGCAGAAATTAAACATGCATTTGGATCGGACTTCCTTAACTCTTATGCAGAAAGGTGTGAAGTTTACTGCTGCATCCATTTTCAATAAGCTACCACTAGAATTTAAAAAAAATCTTAGCAGTAATCCACACACTTTCAAATTGAAACTGAAGAGTTTCCTCATGGGTCACTCTTTCTATTCTGTCGAGTAGTTCCTTGAAAAATTAAGCTGATTCTTGTTGTATTGATGACTGCGTTTACTTAAACTTATGGCTTTACTTTTTTTGGGTTCATAAACATTTTATTTTTATCTGTTATTACTTTTATGTTGTAATTTCATATATTGACACTTTCCATGGCCTTGAAGATTTGCTCTGCAATCTGGTCCTACAGAATTTGATGTGTAAATAAAATAAATAAATAATTTTACGCAACATCATTAATATATAGCATGAACAGAAAGGGTTTCAATACAAAGTCTTGGGGCAAAGTTACTTGTACATCTTCTTATGACTCTCCATCCAAGGTAATTTGCTGTGTCCTACCTACCAAGAAATTCTCAATCCAGTCGCAAATTTCACTTGATTTCACTATCATACTTTTTATATTAAGCATAGATCTGGTATTGAGTCAAATGCTTTTTGGAAATCAAGAAATATTGCATTGATCACTGCTTTGGTCCAAAGCTTTCAGTATGTCAAGCGAGAAAATGTGAGTTGGGTTTCACACGACCAATGTTTTTGGACTCTATGCTTGCTGGCATGGAGAAGGTCGTTCTGTTCAATATACCTCATTATGTTTGAGCTCAGAATATGTTCTAAGATTTTACACCAAATCAGTTTCAAGGATATTAACAGTATTGTTGTGGGTCACTGCTCCAAACCTTCTCATAAGTGTGTGAGATGTGTGCTCTCTTCCAACTACTGGGCATGATTCTTTTGTTTGAGGATTATTTATCTTGGATGCTAAACAAGACCACCACTCTGTCAATGTTTGACAATCAGATGGTTCTCCCACTCCTGGCTCTATGATCAGTTTGTTCAGAGTCAGTTCATTGTGTCTAAGTATTCTTACTTGTCCATTGGTTGCAACATGTTCTGAACAATGAATTCAGAGTGGCCCAGTTGTTGTTGGTGCAACATGTTTCCTATCCTGACTCTTGCAGTTTAATGACATGGCTGCTCTCAGAATTAATTCTTCATTTCGATAGACCTCTTTTTTAAACATGGAAGTTGTAAGTGAGTTGGCAGACTGTATTTAAGTTCTGGTATGTTTATGAAAGGTATGCATAGACTAATCACTGCAACCATGTGTGTTACAGATAAATGCACTATTTCATGATGCTTGGTCTGTAGACAAGTTCTGTAAAGGTTCACACTTATTATTTGTTTTAACAAGTGTTCAAATGTTTGCGATAATAAGAGAACTTCGTGTGTTCTCGACTGCACCTAACTGAAAAATATGCTATAATATTCATGCTGTCAAAATGTTAAGTCAATCAATATGTTTTAGAATTGTCCATGTACCACATTTTTCTACTTTTTCTTTTTTTTCCAGGATATTTTGAACCGAACACATAAAAAGGAGCCAGTTGGATGGTATAAATCTTTGAATGATTATTATTATCGTGATGAATGGGAACTATATGATCTCAAAATGGATCCAGAGGAGAGAACAAATGTGGTTAAGAAAAAACAGTATAAGGTGAGCTACAATGAAATCAACTACATATATTGCTGTCAAGCAAGAACTTCAGCTTTTAATTACCTGCTGGAAAAATTTTAAGCAGTGCAGCTGTTAATATGTGCAAAGCAGACAAGATAGCATGTTAGACTGCCATGCTGAGGACCAAAGCTCAGTTTTGTTAGTGCCAGGAAGTTAGCCCTCATGGGAGGACAAGTCCCATGAGAAAAGTTAAGGAGCTACTTAAATGAGATGTACTCAAGGGTAGGATAGCAGACAGTGGGTGGGAGAGTGATAAGCTCACCATATGATGCTCCATACTGCAGCCAAGGATGCTTTTGGAAAGAGAATGACATGATGGTTGGTTGGGATCATGTGGTCTTTATGTTCTGATTACGTAGTTAGTTTGTTATAGCTGTTAATTTATTGTGAATATTAAATAGAACTAACATTTTTTGATGCTTGTAAGCCTTGAAAAGTACTGACTTTTAAAATTATATTGCAGAATCAGATAGATAGCTAAATGCCTTCTCATTGCAAAATGAGACAGTATGAATTTTTTGTGTAAAAAGAATACAGTGGAAATGCTGAGTCTTCAGAACAAGCTGAACAGTATCAAAATGTAAATGTGAGGATTATTAAGCATGAGACGAGTTGAACTACCACTTAAAGCTGTCATTTTGAAATGTTAGAGATTAAATAGTCAGTTAGTTCACACTTTCAGTTGTTGTTAATTTATGAAGGTTGGTTTGATCACAGCAGCACTTGAGCCAGCCGTGCTCCTATTGGAGGTGATATGCCCTTGTCTTCCTCTGACCTTTGAACTGATTTACCAGCCAGTTATAAATGACTAACAGTTTAAGTCATATTTGAGCTACTTGTATATGTGCAGAAACAGCTAAGCTGGGAAAAGTTAGTGTCACTGCAAGCAGTCCTCCTTGTACTAGAAAACAACACTGACACAATTAACTTGGACTTGAAAGTATTCAAACAATAACTGTCATAGGTGATGGTTACTTTAAAATTAACAGCTGTCTCATCATAATTAGTAAGGTATCACATAAAGTATCGAAAACTGCAAGTTGTTTACATGTCCTCTAATGTGGCCAGCCACTAGTTACACAGCATTTAATGATAAGCTCCATGGAACAGCTGATACCATTGCAAGTGCATAGTGTCTTGTATTGAGCACACTTTTACCAATGCTGTGACCTTTTGCTACTTCATTACAAAGCTATTACTTAATGCAAACATTAATAAGATTAACTGATATTAAATACAACATCTTGCAATTTGAAGATTGTTGGCATCACATAAAGTAACTATTTTATCAATTCATTAAATCACAGGTCTATTTGCTCTTGTGTTTAACATTACCCATACTCCAGTTTTAAAATAGCTGAAGAACGCAGAAAAAAAAGATATTTGAATTGGTAAGATTGAACTGTATCCCATACACCTTAGCCCATGCAACATTAGGTCTTCACAGTATATTTCATATATGTCAATGGAAGTCACTGGCACCAACTAGTTTAACCAATTACATCCTTAACCCTTTTAAGCAAGACACATTTTTGTTTAGACATACTATTGTAAGTACAGTGTGTATGTAAAAGAAATTATTGTGGAGAACAAGTAATATTACATAAATCTATAACCTTTACTGCTGGTATAACATATTTCACTTTTGTGTATTTTTAGAAAATCCTTAGTCAGCTAAAGGAGGATCTTTTCAACTGGCAAAAGCATACAGCTGATCCATGGATCTGTGCACCTTCTGGGGTTCTTGAAGACAAAGGAGATTATCAGCAACATCCGCAGTGCCTACCACTATACAACTTATAATCCGATTTTTGCAGATTTTAGACTTGTAGCAAATGAGAGAGCTGCAAGACCAGAAACAACTCAAAGGTAAGAAAATTATATGTAGTAAGTCCAAGAAATACCTTGAACCATTTGCAGCTGCAAGAATTGGTCTATTAATCGTTTCTATGGACTTATTGTGTAGCATCTTTGTTCTTTTTCTTGACACCATTTTTGTAGCTCAGTCAGGTATTAACATTTTCATTTTATCTCATATGAGATATCATTTATTGCTGGCATTCAAAATAAAATTAGTTTATACTCTTTAGTGGGCGTATAATAAAGCTGTTCATAGAGAAAGATTTGAGAATTGGGTTGTTGCTAATACTAACACACTACTGCTGTTGACTATCATGAAAGCTTTCTTTATATATGATATTTTGATCTATTACCATTGCCAATTCTGACTTGTGTCTCTTAGGATGAGACATTTCCTCACAGCTTAAAACTGTGTGCTGGACTGTGACTCAAAACTGGAAGCTTGCCTTTCATGGGCCGACACTTATCATCTGTATATTCAAGCCACGACTCACAAATTGCCCTCATAGCTTTACTTCCCCCAGTACCTCTCCCCTACATTCCAGATTTAATGGGAGGTCTCCTGCATTCCAAGCACTCCTAGAATAAAAAATAAAGCTTAGTCGTAGTTTAGGGGATTATTTTCAGAATGAATTTTTCACTCTACATTGGTGTGTGTGCTGTATGAAACTTTCTAACAGATTAAAACTGTGTGATAGGCTTGAACTCAGAGGATGAGATTTTATAGTGGTTTATCCAAGTATGGTATTTAACTCATACCCGCTCCCTTCACTCCTTGATATTTTTGGTACTTCTTTTGTTTGAACACATATCCCAATTAACAAAAGACTGCATGCATTACCAATCAACCTAACAAGAGCAACCATTTCTGATGGGGTACAAATTTGGCAAATTCAAGTGATGTCTGGGAAGTATAGCCGAACACTGTAACTTCTGAACATGTTTCAGTGCTCATTGTTGTGTGGGATATGGACAGCATACATCACACAGAACAAGACTAATAGAATTGTTGCTGGTAGTTCAGTAAAGCCAAAAATCTCTCTAAAAAAATCTCATAACTGAAGTTTAATAATGCATTAGGAGGTAAATGGTGTTGAAGTTATGCATACATTATCATAGAAACTAATAGGCCATGTTTGAACCACAGTTTTGTAAACATTATCCAGGCAAGTATGATATTGCTGTTTTCTGCATTTTGGGTGGGCTATTGTGAATCAACATTCACGTTATGGAATCCAGAAAACAGGTAGTCCATATTAGATATAGACTGTGTGTGATGTGCAATAGTAACCTGATGTGCCTTCCATTGAAAGCCTGTGAATATTTATGAAGAGAAGGAATGAATAACTGAAAGATGAACATATAGAAGAGAAATAGAAGCCTGTTGAAAAATGTTGAGTGGAACTTTTCTTGTGATACACTGATAGCCTACCAGGCTCTACTGTTACTGAAAGATTATCAGTCAGTAAATATGCTATAAAATCTGATCAGTACAGCACCATTAATTTCAGTTAGTCTGTTACTACTTCCTGACAAATAATGACATTGGAGTATATTTCAATGTAAACAGACAGCATTTGGCTATCAAAAGGAAAATTTGTGAAGCCTTCAACAACTAATTTAGCAGAAACTTATTGAAAGAGATATAAAAGATCTGAAATAAATTCTGTCACATGTAAAGGTGACAAAAGTTAGCGTCTAGACACTTGTGGATGGCACAGGAACTGAAATTGAGGGTTCTGTTGTTGTTGTTGTTGTTGTTGTGGTCTTCAGTCCAGAGACTGGTTTGATGCAGCTCTCCATTCTACTCTAGCCTGTGCAGTTTCCTACTCTAGCCTGTGCAAGTTTTTTCATCTCCGAGTAACTACTGCAACATACATCATTCTAAATCTGCTTAGTGTATTCATCTCTTGGTCTCCCTTGCCATTTTTCCCCTCAACACTTCCCTCCAAAACTAAACTGGTGATCCCTTGATGTCTCAGAATGTGTCCTACGAACTGATCCCTTCTTTTAGTCAGGTTGTACCACAAATTCCTCTTCTCCCCAATTCTATTCAGCACCTCCTCATTAGTTACTTGATCTGCCCATCTAATCTTCAGCATTCTTCTATAGCACCACAGTTCGAAAGCTTCTATTCTTTTCTTGTCCAAATTATTTATCGTCCATGTTTCATTTCCATACATGGCCACACTCCATACAAATACTTTCAGAAAATACTTCCTGACACTTACATCTATAATCAATGTTAACAAATTTCTCTTCTTCAGAAACACTTTCCTTGCCAGAGCCAGTTTACATTTTACATCCTCTCTACTTTGACCATCATCAGTTATTTTGCTCCCTAGATATCAAAACTCATCTGCTACCTTAAATGTCTCATCTCCTAATCTATTTCTCACAGCATCACCTGATTTAATTTGACTACATTCCATTATTCTCCTTTTGCTTTTATTGATGTTCACCTTATATCCTCCTTTCAAGACACTGCCCATTCCATTCAACTGCTCTTCCAGGTCCTTTAATGTCTCTGCCAGAATTACAATGTCATTGGCAAACATCAAAGTTTTTATTTCTTCTCAATGGATTTTAAATCCTACTCCAAATTTTTCTTTTGTTTCCTTTACTGCTTGCTCAATATAAAGCTTGAATGATATCAGGGATAGGCTTCAACCCTGTCTCACTCCATTTTCAATCACTGCTTCCCTTTCGTGCCCCTCGACTCTTATAACGGCCATATGGTTTCTGTACAAATTGTAAATAGCCTTTTGCTCCCTGTATTTTACCCCTGCAACCTTCAGAATTTGAAAGAGAGTATTGTCAAAAGCTTTCTCTAAGTCTACAAATACTATCCCTTAATAAGACCCTCTGCTCTTTGTTGTGTAGGTAAGGTTCTGTACATGAAAATGAATGCCATTAATGCCATAGCAATTCAATTTGCCAATTAGAATTTTATGAGTCACAGAATATACCAATTCATCACAGTTATTTTAATGTTAGCCTATAAACACCATTATAGCCAGTAGAATTATTACTTTCTAGCAATCCAGTGAATTTTATAATTTCCATAGTGGATTTATTTTTGAATATAATGTCTGTTAGTGATGCATGAAGTGTCTGCAATAGGAACATTTGCGCTCACTTTGAGGTAGTAATCACTGAATTTGGAAGGTAAAGAAAGTTCTGGTAACATGTATGAATAATAGAAGCACTGAACTACTGACAGGTACAAGAAGCTTCACTTGGTGGGTAATTGACAGCATGATCATGGCATGATTCATTCTCACTCTTGATGAATTATACCAAAACAAAAACCCTGGAGGAGATATCATCCTCTCAGAATTATTGAGATCTCTGGGAGAGCCAGCCATGACAAAAATATTCCACCTGGTGTGAAAGATGCATGATTCAGGTGAAACATCCTCATACAGTACTTCAATAAGAAGGTAATAATTTCTGTTCCAAAAACAGCAGGTGTCTAAAGATGTGTGGATACTACTGAGTTATCAGTTTAATAAATCAGGTTGCAAAACACTGATATGCTATATTTACAGAAGGATGTAAAGTTACTAAAAGCTGATCCCAGGGATGTCAGTTTCAGTTCCAAAGAAGTTTAGGAACACGTGAGGCAGTACTGACTCTAGGACATATCTTACGAGACAGATTAAGGAAAGACAAACTAATTTTTCTAGCATTTGTACATTTAGAGAAAGCGTTTGACAATGTTGATTCGGATTCACTCTTTGAAATTCTGAAAGGGATAAAACACAGGGAACGACAGGTTATTCACACCATACACAGGAATCAGACTGCTTTTATATGAGTTAAAGTGCTTGAAAGGGAAGCAATCTTTGAGAAGGGAGTGCGGCAGGATTGTAGCCTGTCTCTAACGTTATTCACTCTGTACCTTAAGGAAGTCATGAAAGAAACTAAGGAGAAATATAGAAGAGAATTAAATTCCAGAGAGAGAGAGAAAAATAAAACCTGTGAGGTTTGCTGATGACATTGTAATTCTGCCAGAGATGTCTTGGAAGAGCAGTTGACTGGAATGTGTAATGTCTTCAAAACAGGTTATAAGATGAACATAAAAAAAGGAAAAACGGTGGTAATGAGATGTAGTTGAATTAAATCAGGTGATGGTGCTGAGGGAATTAGATTAAGAAATGAGGCACTAAAATCAGTAGGCAAGTTTTGATATTTGGGCAGAAAAGTAACACATGATGGCTTAAGGTAGAGAGGACATAAAATGCAGACTGAGGACAGCAGAGAAGCATTTATGGGAAAAAAGAAGAAATTCATTAGTATCAAATACAAATTCAAAAGTTAGGAAGTCTTTTTCTGAAGTTATTTGTCTCGAGTATAGGCTTATGTTGTTGTTGTGGTCTTCAGTCCTGAGACTGGTTTGATGCAGCTCTCCATGCTACTCTATCCTGTGCAAGCTTCTTCATCTCCCAGTACTTACTACAACCTACATCCTTCTGAATCTGTTTAGTGTATTCATCTCTTGGTCGCCCTCTACGATTTTTACCCTCCACGCTGCCCTCCAATGCTAAATTTGTGATCCCTTGATGCCTCAGAACATGTCCTACCAAACGGTCCCTCCTTCTTGTCAAGTTGTGCCACAAACTCCTCTTCTCCCGAATCCTATTAAATACTTCCTCATTAGTTATGTGATCTACCCATCTAATCTTCAGCATTTTTCTGTAGCACCAAATTTTGAAAGCTTCTATTCTCTTCTTGTCCAAAATATTTATCGTCCATGTTTCACTTCCATACATGGCCACACTCCATACAAATACTTTCAGAAAATACTTCCTGACACTTACATCCATACTCAATGTTAACAAATTTCTCTTCTTCAGAAACAATTTCCTTGCCAGAGCCAGTTTACATTTTACATCCTCTCTACTTTGACCATCATCAGTTATTTTGCTCCCTAGATATCAAAACTCATCTGCTACCTTAAATGTCTCATCTCCTAATCTATTTCCCACAGCATCACCTGATTTAATTTGACTACATTCCATTATTCTCCTTTTGCTTTTATTGATGTTCACCTTATATCCTCCTTTCAAGACACTGCCCATTCCATTCAACTGCTCTTCCAGGTCCTTTAATGTCTCTGCCAGAATTACAATGTCATTGGCAAACATCAAAGTTTTTATTTCTTCTCAATGGATTTTAAATCCTACTCCAAATTTTTCTTTTGTTTCCTTTACTGCTTGCTCAATATAAAGCTTGAATGATATCAGGGATAGGCTTCAACCCTGTCTCACTCCATTTTCAATCACTGCTTCCCTTTCGTGCCCCTCGACTCTTATAACGGCCATATGGTTTCTGTACAAATTGTAAATAGCCTTTTGCTCCCTGTATTTTACCCCTGCAACCTTCAGAATTTGAAAGAGAGTATTGTCAAAAGCTTTCTCTAAGTCTACAAATACTATCCCTTAATAAGACCCTCTGCTCTTTGTTGTGTAGGTAAGGTTCTGTACATGAAAATGAATGCCATTAATGCCATAGCAATTCAATTTGCCAATTAGAATTTTATGAGTCACAGAATATACCAATTCATCACAGTTATTTTAATGTTAGCCTATAAACACCATTATAGCCAGTAGAATTATTACTTTCTAGCAATCCAGTGAATTTTATAATTTCCATAGTGGATTTATTTTTGAATATAATGTCTGTTAGTGATGCATGAAGTGTCTGCAATAGGAACATTTGCGCTCACTTTGAGGTAGTAATCACTGAATTTGGAAGGTAAAGAAAGTTCTGGTAACATGTATGAATAATAGAAGCACTGAACTACTGACAGGTACAAGAAGCTTCACTTGGTGGGGAATTGACAGCATGATCATGGCATGATTCATTCTCACTCTTGATGAATTATACCAAAACAAAAACCCTGGAGGAGATATCATCCTCTCAGAATTATTGAGATCTCTGGGAGAGCCAGCCATGACAAAAATATTCCACCTGGTGTGAAAGATGCATGATTCAGATGAAACATCCTCATACAGTACTTCAATAAGAAGGTAATAATTTCTGTTCCAAAAACAGCAGGTGTCTAAAGATGTGTGGATACTACTGAGTTATCAGTTTAATAAATCAGGTTGCAAAACACTGATATGCTATAGTTACAGAAGGATGTAAAGTTACTAAAAGCTGATTCCAGGGATGTCAGTTTCAGTTCCAAAGAAGTTTAGGAACACGTGAGGCAGTACTGACTCTAGGACATATCTTACGAGACAGATTAAGGAAAGACAAACTAATTTTTCTAGCATTTGTACATTTAGAGAAAGCGTTTGACAATGTTGATTCGGATTCACTCTTTGAAATTCTGAAAGGGATAAAACACAGAGAACGACAGGTTATTCACACCATGCACAGGAATCAGACTGCTTTTATATGAGTTAAAGTGCTTGAAAGAGAAGCAATCTTTGAGAAGGGAGTGTGGCAGGGTTGTAGCCTGTCTCTAACGTTATTCACTCTGTACCTTAAGGAAGTCATGAAAGAAACTAAGGAGAAATATAGAAGAGAATTAAATTCTAGAGAGAGAGAGAAAAATAAAACCTGTGAGGTTTGCTGATGACATTGTAATTCTGCCAGAGATGTCTTGGAAGAGCAGTTGACTGGAATGTGTAATGTCTTCAAAACAGGTTATAAGATGAACATAAAAAAAGGAAAAACGGTGGTAATGAGATGTAGTTGAATTAAATCAGGTGATGGTGCTGAGGGAATTAGATTAAGAAATGAGGCACTAAAATCAGTAGGCAAGTTTTGATATTTGGGCAGAAAAGTAACACATGATGGCTTAAGGTAGAGAGGACATAAAATGCAGACTGAGGACAGCAGAGAAGCATTTATGGGAAAAAAGAAGAAATTCATTAGTATCAAATACAAATTCAAAAGTTAGGAAGTCTTTTTCTGAAGTTATTTGTCTCGAGTATAGGCTTATGTTGTTGTTGTGGTCTTCAGTCCTGAGACTGGTTTGATGCAGCTCTCCATGCTACTCTATCCTGTGCAAGCTTCTTCATCTCCCAGTACTTACTACAACCTACATCCTTCTGAATCTGTTTAGTGTATTCATCTCTTGGTCGCCCTCTACGATTTTTACCCTCCACGCTGCCCTCCAATGCTAAATTTGTGATCCCTTGATGCCTCAGAACATGTCCTACCAAACGGTCCCTCCTTCTTGTCAAGTTGTGCCACAAACTCCTCTTCTCCCGAATCCTATTAAATACTTCCTCATTAGTTATGTGATCTACCCATCTAATCTTCAGCATTTTTCTGTAGCACCAAATTTTGAAAGCTTCTATTCTCTTCTTGTCCAAAATATTTATCGTCCATGTTTCACTTCCATACATGGCCACACTCCATACAAATACTTTCAGAAAATACTTCCTGACACTTACATCCATACTCAATGTTAACAAATTTCTCTTCTTCAGAAACAATTTCCTTGCCAGAGCCAGTTTACATTTTACATCCTCTCTACTTTGACCATCATCAGTTATTTTGCTCCCTAGATATCAAAACTCATCTGCTACCTTAAATGTCTCATCTCCTAATCTATTTCCCACAGCATCACCTGATTTAATTTGACTACATTCCATTATTCTCCTTTTGCTTTTATTGATGTTCACCTTATATCCTCCTTTCAAGACACTGCCCATTCCATTCAACTGCTCTTCCAGGTCCTTTAATGTCTCTGCCAGAATTACAATGTCATTGGCAAACATCAAAGTTTTTATTTCTTCTCAATGGATTTTAAATCCTACTCCAAATTTTTCTTTTGTTTCCTTTACTGCTTGCTCAATATAAAGCTTGAATGATATCAGGGATAGGCTTCAACCCTGTCTCACTCCATTTTCAATCACTGCTTCCCTTTCGTGCCCCTCGACTCTTATAACGGCCATATGGTTTCTGTACAAATTGTAAATAGCCTTTTGCTCCCTGTATTTTACCCCTGCAACCTTCAGAATTTGAAAGAGAGTATTGTCAAAAGCTTTCTCTAAGTCTACAAATACTATCCCTTAATAAGACCCTCTGCTCTTTGTTGTGTAGGTAAGGTTCTGTACATGAAAATGAATGCCATTAATGCCATAGCAATTCAATTTGCCAATTAGAATTTTATGAGTCACAGAATATACCAATTCATCACAGTTATTTTAATGTTAGCCTATAAACACCATTATAGCCAGTAGAATTATTACTTTCTAGCAATCCAGTGAATTTTATAATTTCCATAGTGGATTTATTTTTGAATATAATGTCTGTTAGTGATGCATGAAGTGTCTGCAATAGGAACATTTGCGCTCACTTTGAGGTAGTAATCACTGAATTTGGAAGGTAAAGAAAGTTCTGGTAACATGTATGAATAATAGAAGCACTGAACTACTGACAGGTACAAGAAGCTTCACTTGGTGGGGAATTGACAGCATGATCATGGCATGATTCATTCTCACTCTTGATGAATTATACCAAAACAAAAACCCTGGAGGAGATATCATACTCTCAGAATTATTGAGATCTCTGGGAGAGCCAGCCATGACAAAAATATTCCACCTGGTGTGAAAGATGCATGATTCAGATGAAACATCCTCATACAGTACTTCAATAAGAAGGTAATAATTTCTGTTCCAAAAACAGCAGGTGTCTAAAGATGTGTGGATACTACTGAGTTATCAGTTTAATAAATCAGGTTGCAAAACACTGATATGCTATATTTACAGAAGGATGTAAAGTTACTAAAAGCTGATCCCAGGGATGTCAGTTTCAGTTCCAAAGAAGTTTAGGAACACGTGAGGCAGTACTGACTCTAGGACATATCTTACGAGACAGATTAAGGAAAGACAAACTAATTTTTCTAGCATTTGTACATTTAGAGAAAGCGTTTGACAATGTTGATTCGGATTCACTCTTTGAAATTCTGAAAGGGATAAAACACAGAGAACGACAGGTTATTCACACCATGCACAGGAATCAGACTGCTTTTATATGAGTTAAAGTGCTTGAAAGAGAAGCAATCTTTGAGAAGGGAGTGTGGCAGGTTTGTAGCCTGTCTCTAACGTTATTCACTCTGTACCTTAAGGAAGTCATGAAAGAAACTAAGGAGAAATATAGAAGAGAATTAAATTCTAGAGAGAGAGAGAAAAATAAAACCTGTGAGGTTTGCTGATGACATTGTAATTCTGCCAGAGATGTCTTGGAAGAGCAGTTGACTGGAATGTGTAATGTCTTCAAAACAGGTTATAAGATGAACATAAAAAAAGGAAAAACGGTGGTAATGAGATGTAGTTGAATTAAATCAGGTGATGGTGCTGAGGGAATTAGATTAAGAAATGAGGCACTAAAATCAGTAGGCAAGTTTTGATATTTGGGCAGAAAAGTAACACATGATGGCTTAAGGTAGAGAGGACATAAAATGCAGACTGAGGACAGCAGAGAAGCATTTATGGGAAAAAAGAAGAAATTCATTAGTATCAAATACAAATTCAAAAGTTAGGAAGTCTTTTTCTGAAGTTATTTGTCTCGAGTATAGGCTTATGTTGTTGTTGTGGTCTTCAGTCCTGAGACTGGTTTGATGCAGCTCTCCATGCTACTCTATCCTGTGCAAGCTTCTTCATCTCCCAGTACTTACTACAACCTACATCCTTCTGAATCTGTTTAGTGTATTCATCTCTTGGTCGCCCTCTACGATTTTTACCCTCCACGCTGCCCTCCAATGCTAAATTTGTGATCCCTTGATGCCTCAGAACATGTCCTACCAAACGGTCCCTCCTTCTTGTCAAGTTGTGCCACAAACTCCTCTTCTCCCGAATCCTATTAAATACCTCCTCATTAGTTATGTGATCTACCCATCTAATCTTCAGCATTCTTCTGTAGCACCACATTTTGAAAGCTTCTGTTCTCTTCTTGTCCAAAATATTTATCGTCCATGTTTCACTTCCATACATTGCTACACTCCATACAAATACTTTCAGAAACGACTTCCTGATACTTAAATCTATACTCGATGTTAACAAATTTCTCTTCTTCAGAAACGCTTTCCTTGCCATTGCCAGTCTACATTTTATATCCTCTCTACTTCGACCATCATCAGTTATTTTGCTCCCCAAATAGCAAAACTCCTTTACTACTTTAAGTGTCTCATTTCCTAATCTAATTCCCTCAGCATCACCTGACTTAATTTGACCACATTCCATTATCCTTGTTTTGCTTTTGTTGATGTTCATCTTATATCCTCCTTTCAAGACACTGTCCATTCCGTTCAACTGCTCTTCCAAGTCCTTTGCTGTCTCTGACAGAATTACAATGTCATTGGCGAACCTCAAAGTTTTTATTTCTTCTCCCTGGATTTTAATACCTACTCCGAATTTTTCTTTTGTTTGCTTTACTGCTTGCTCAATATACAGATTGAATAACATCGGGGAGAGGAGAGGCTACAACCCTGTCTCACTCCCTTCCCAACCACTGCTTCCCTTTCAAGCCCTTTGACTCTTATAACTGCCATCTGGTTTCTATACAAATTGTAAATAGCCTTTTGCTCCCTGTATTTTACCCCTGCCACCTTTAGAATTTGAAAGAGAGTATTCTAGTCGACATTGTCAAAAGCTTCCTCTAAGTCTACAAATGCTAAAAACGTAGGTTTGCCTTTCCTTAATCTATTTTCTAAGATAAGTTGTAGGGTCAGTATTGCCTCACGCGTTCCAACATTTCTACGGAATCCAAACTGATCTTCCCCGAGGTCGGCCTCTACCAGTTTTTCCATTCGTCTGTAAAGAAATCGCGTTAGTATTTTGCAGCTGTGACTTATTAAACTGATAGTTCGGTAATTTTCACATCTGTCAACACCTGCTTTCTTTGGGATTGCAATTATTATATTCTTCTTGAAGTCTGAGGGTATTTCGCCTGTTTCATACATCTTGCTCACCAGACGGTAGAGTTTTGTCAGGACTGGCTCTCCCAAGGCCGTCAGTAGTTCCAATGGAATGTTGTCTACTCCCGGGGCCTTGTTTCGACTCAGATCTTTCAGTGCTCTGTCAAACTCTTCATGCAATATCGTATCTCCCATTTCATCTTCATCTACATCCTCTTCCATTTCCATAATATTGTCCTCAAGTACATCACCCTTGTGTAGACCCTCTATATACTCCTTCCGCCTTTCTGCTTTCCCTTCTTTGCTAAGAACTGGGTTTCCATCTGAGCTCTTGATATTCATACAAGTGGCTCTCTTTTCTCCAAATGTCTCTTAAATTTTCCTGTAGGCAGTATCTATCTTGCCCCTAGTGAGATAAGCCTCTACATCCTTACATTTGTCCTCTAGCCATCCCTGCTTAGCCATTTTGCACTTCCTGTCAATCTCATTTTTGAGACGTTTGTATTCCTTTTTGCCTGCTTCATGTACTGCATTTTTATATTTTCTCTTTTCATCAATTAAATTCAATATTTCTTCTGTTACCCAAGGATTTCTACTAGCCCTCGTCTTTTTACCTACTTGATCCTCTGCTGCTTTCACCACTTCATTCCTCAAAGCTACCCATTCTTCTTCTACTGTATTACTTTCCCCCATTCCTGTCAGTTGTTCCCTTATGCTCTCCCTGAAACTCTGCACAACCTCTGGTTTAGTCAGTTTATCCAGGTCCCATCTCCTTAAATTCCCACCTTTTTGCAGTTTCTTCAGTTTTAATCTACAGTTCATAACCAATAGATTGTGGTCAGAGTCCACATCTGCCCCTGGAAATGTCTTACAACTTAAAAGCTGGTTCCTAAATCTCTGCCTTACCATTATGTAATCTATCTGATACCGTCTAGTATCTCCAGGATTCTTCCATGTATACAACCTTCTTTTATGATTCTTGAACCAAGTGTTAGTTATGATTAAGTTATGCTCTGTGCAAAATTCTACCAGACGGCTGCCTCTTTCATTTCTCTCCCCCAATCCATATTCACCCACTATGGTTCCCTCTCTCCCTTTTCCTACTCTTGAATTCCAGTCACCCATGACTATTATTAAATTTTCATCTCCCTTCACTACCTGAATAATTTCTTTTATCTCATCATACATTTCATCAATTTCTTCATCATCTGCAGAGCTACTTGGCATATAAACTTGTACTACTGTGGTAGGCATGGGCTTTGTATCTATCTTGGCCACAATAATGTGTTCACTATGCTGTTTGTAGTAGCTTACCCGCACTCCTATTTTTTTATTCATTATTAAACCTACTCCTGCATTACCCCTATTTGATTTTGTATTTATAACCCTGTATTCACCTGACCAAAAGTCTCGTTCCTCCTGCCACCGAACTTCACTAATTCCCACTATATCCAACTTTAACCTATCCATTTCCCTTTTTAAATTTTCTAACCTACCTGCCCGATTAAGGGATCTGACATTCCATGCTCCGATCCGTAGAACGCCAGTTTTCTTTCTCCTGATAATGACGTCCTCTTGAGTAGTTCCCGCCCGGAGATCTGAATGGGGGACTATTTTACCTCCGGAATATTTTACCCAAGAGGACGCCATCATCATTTAACCATACAGTAAAGCTGCATGCCCTCGGGACAAATTACGGCTGTAGTTTCCCCTTGCTTTCAGCCGTTCGCAGTACCAGCACAACAAGGCCGTTTTGGTTAGTGTTACAAGGCCAGATCAGTCAATCATCCAGACTGTTGCCTCTGCAACTACTGAAAAGGCTGCTGCCCCTCTTCAGGCACCACATGTTTGTCTGGCCTCACAACAGATACCCCTCTGTTGTGGTTGCACCTACGGTACGGCCATCTGTATCGCTGAGGCATGCAAGCCTCCCCACCAACGACAAGGTCCATTGTTCATGGGGGGGCTTATACAGAAGTGAAATGTGGATGATAAATTATTCAGATAAGAAGAGAATAGAAGCTTTGGAAATGTAATGTTACAGAAGAATTCTGAAGATTAGATAGGTAGACCAAATAACTAGTAAGGAGCTATTGAATCAAATAGAGGGGGAGAAAGTTAATGGCACAACCTGAACAAAAGAAAAGAAGAGGTTGGTTGACAAAAGAAAAGAAGAGGTTGGTTGAGAGGACACATCATGAAGCATCAGTTTATTAATGGGGGAACTTGGAGGGGGGAGGGGCATAAAATTGTAGAGGAAGATCAAAGCTTGAATTTAGTAAGCATATGGAAATGGATGTAAGTAGCTGTATCTTTGCAGAGAGAGAGAGAGAGAGAGAGAGAGAGAGACTTGCGCAAGACAGAGAAGTGTGGAGAACTGCTTCAAACTAGTCTTTGGAATGAAGACAACATCAGCATCAACACATCAACATCTTGACAGCATGATTCATTGTGCTTGACTTGCATTGTGTTACCTTCCTGTTGGTGAGCAATTGGTCTAAACAAGCAAATGAGTGACACACTGTGCCATATTACTTTTGGCAATTCCCTTTGTAAATATCACAAATCTCATATTTTGAAGATAAAATGTCTTTTGTTGTTTACAGGATCCACATCTTTTTTTTCAACTGATGATGCTATGAATGTGGTGTGGGTAAGATTCTGTGTGATTTCTGATCTCAGTCCAAAATTGTTATGAGTGAGACTTTAGTGCATTTTGGGAATGACCCTCTCATACACGTTTCCCCTCTTTAGTTTCTTATAAAGTTATTTTAGATATTGTTTTACTTTTTATTGTGTTTTGGTGGTTGATTTTATACAGGAGGTTTGACTGTTATAGGTACAGCTGAAAGGGGTAAGTAGAAGACAATGAAACAATCAAATAAACCCCATACACATGGTCTGGAAACCAGTGGTTTCCCCAATATGACATATGCACAGGTGCAGTCGTGTCAGTATTACAACAGTACTAATAAGGCTACATTTATTTTGAAAAACTAAAGTGAGGTGTAAATTACAAAGTGATAAACAGTTCTTGTTTGATTTTATCATCATTCCAGATACCTTAATACTGGTAAATAATTTTTCGACAACATTTGTATTGGTCATAGCTCGCCATTACCATAGCCTTTCCCAACTTGAACCTGTTAAGTTGTTTTGTGTGTGGTATCTAAATGCTATGTTGTATTCAGGCCCTGTTGATATTGTCTATGAACTTGGGAATGGATTGTGGATGGTTGCCAAGCCATCCAGAACACGTGTGGATCATCAATGAGGTGATGAGCTGAAGCCTGCCTTCACATGAATGGTGGGCACATGGAACACTAGTTGTGATGTATTTGTCTTCAGGTGCATATCTGCAGTATGGAGTCTTAGGGATATGTACTCAGCCATACTACATAGTATTGGGGAAACTATTGGTTTCTAGACCTATGTTTAATAGGATTATTTGCTTGTTTCATTGTCCTCTAACCACCCGTTTCATTTGTACCTAGAATAGTCAAACACCCTACATTATACTGGTGTGTGTGTGTGTGTGTGTGTGTGTGTGTGTGTGTGTGTACACGTGCACGTGCGCACGCATTATACTGCAGGCACTAATGCCTATGCTGTTGAACTCAAGTAAAACCAGCCATTATTATTGCTGCCTCAAGATAATCATTATTGTCTTCATCAAAATACTTGTAAGATTAATTACATACAGCTAGCATTTATATGATGTACTATAACACAACTGCACAATTGTATTTATAATGAATAACTTGAGTGCCCTTTTATCAACTCACTGAGTTTTCTTGTTTAGCAAAAACTGTGACATTTCTGCCAATTAAGTATGATGTTTATTTACAGCCATTCTACAAATATATTGCCCAAAACACACATTGGCAGGTTTCATTTTTTTTTCTTTCTTATGGCAAAATGTTGAATGTGGTATTGTAATAATGCAAGAGAAAATGCAAAGCTCACTATTACAAATGTTTAAAAGAAGTGAGCTTTGTAATTACACAACCACCAATGTGGCATATTCATGATTCTGGCTCGTAGAGCCACATTTGTTCTTTTAGTGCTGTCTTGAATGCCCTTGAGATATTACACAAGCATGGATATGCTAAATGCATTGATTAGTTGTCCTGACGAATAAACATATTATATGTTGTTGTTGTTGTTGTGGTCTTCAGTCCTGAGACTGGTTTGATGCAGCTCTCCATGCTACTCTATCCTGTGCAAGCTTCTTCACCTCCCAGTACCTACTGCAACCTACATCCTTCTGACTCTGTTTAGTGTATTCATCTCTTGGTCTCCAACAACACCTTTTACCCTGTATGCTTCCCTCCAATACTAAATTGGTGATCCCTTGATGCCTCAGGACATGTCCTACCAACCGATCCCTTCTTCTAGTCAAGTTGTGCCACAAACTTCTCTTCTCCCCAATCCTATTCAACACCTCCTCATTAGTTATATGATCTATCCATCTAATCTTCAGCATTCTTCTGTAGCACCACATTTTGAAAGCTTCTATTCTCTTCTTGTCCAAACTAGTTATCGTTCATGTTTCACTTCCATACATGGCTATGCTCCATACAAATACTTCCAGAAACGACTTCCTGACACTTACATCTATACTTGATGTTAACAAATTTCTCTTCTTCAGAAACGCTTTCCTTGCCATTGCCAGTCTACATTTTATATCCTCTCTGCTTCAACCATCATCAATTATTTTGCTCCCCGAATAGCAAAACTGGTTTACTACTTTAAGTGTCTCATTTCTTAATCTAATTCCCTCAGCATCACCCGACTTAATTCGACTACATTCCATTTCCTTGTTTTGCTTTTGTTGAATTTCATCTTTCTTACTCCTTTCAAGACACTATCCATTCCGTTCAACTGCTCTTCTAAGTCCTTTGCTGTCTCTGACAGAATTACAGTGTCATCGGCGAACCTCAAAGTTTTTATTTCTTCTCCATGGATTTTAATACCTACTCCGAATTTTTCTTTTGTTTCCTTCACTGCTTGCTCAATATACAGATTAAATAACATCGGGGAGAGGCTACAACCCTGTCTCACTCCCTTCCCAACCACTGCTTCCCTTTCATGTCCCTCAACTCTTATAACTGCCATCTGGTTTCTGTACAAATTGTACCTTTCGCTCCCTGTATTTTACCCCTGCCACCTTCAGAATTTGAAAGAGAGTATTCCAGTCAACATTGCCAAAAGCTTTCTCTAAGTCTACAAATGCTAGAAATGTAGGTTTGCCTTTGCTTAATCTATCTTCTAAGATAAGTCGTATTGTCAGTATTGCCTCATGTGTTCCAATATTTCTACATAATCCAAACTGATCTTCCCCGAGGTCAGCTTCTACCAGTTTTTCCATTCGTCTGTGAAGAATTGGCATTAGTATTTTGCATCCGTGACTTATTAAACTGATTGTTCGGTAATTTTCACATCTCTCAGCACCTGCTTTCTTTGGGATTGGAATTATTATATTATTATTATATATCATCTTCATAACCATTGTCATCAGCCATTTAACAGCCATTTCTGGACAAAGGTCTCATCCTGATTTTTCCACGATAGTGATTTTCAGTTAAATCTCTTAATATTGCCCCTGTATTTTTTCTAATGGTACCTATCCATCTTTCATTAGGTCATCACTGCCTTGGTCTTTTCTTATGTCTTCAATTACAGTATGGAATGTCTACCTCTTGTTTGCTTGGCAACATGTCCGTTCACCTTGATTTAATTTTCATTACAGTTGTAATTATGTCTTCCATTCCATGTTTAACTGATTTACTTCTTTGTTGTCCTGCCTTACCTAGTAATTCCTAACATACTTCTCTCCTTTGCTCATTGAAAAACCATCAATTTTTGAATGGCTTTAGCATTAAGTCTTCACATTATGCTGCCATAAGTCAAAACTGAAAGTATAAACTGATAGTAAAATAAAAGAAGCAGAATGGAGAATCATAATAAATTAGATCCAGAGTGACTAAATGGCCCTTGCTACGTGGTCCATGCCAGACTAAAGATGCACACAATTGTTTTAAGTAGCTGGTTGAATCAAGATATGCAGTGCTTTCAGGAACATGGAAAGTTCATATTGACAATGCCAGTTTATTGAAAATCAATCCAAAAGAGGCTAAAAGATCATCTAACAAGGAATACAGAACATATTTGCAGGAACTTCACTCATTCCTATTACCTGACAATAAAAGGTGAAGAAATGTGTGTTTGCTGTGATTTTGTTCTTAGCTATCATAAATGTGACAGGAGTTATGTTAATTAGTGCTCTTCCAAAATGCTGTGATGGTATTACTGAGCAAGACAAACATGACAGACCCCAACCACATAAACTGTAAGAAAGTTACACAGTAATGTTAAGACAGCACATCTTGAGTTATTCTTCCACTGTAATCACACAACTGTAGATATAAATAATCAAGAAAATATTTTGAATCAAGCCTGATTATTACAGTAACATACCATACAAAGGCTATAAAGCCAAATATGAAAAGGAAAATTGCAAACCAGTATCTCTTCCAAAACACAGCCACATATTCCACAAGTACAAGTTACGGTTCTTTAATACATTTGGTGCCCCTGCAATGCCAGGCATGGTAGCTTAGATAACAGCAGATGGCTGATGCTACACCTAGCGTGTTCTGACTATGGGCACTGTCTGGTCCATGGTTTGTTTACTGTGTGGATTGGATTTGCCTCAGTCTATGCTCGGGCACACTGCAGTGAATGTCAGTTGCAGTTTAGCTGTTGGTTTATCTTTCTATCATTCTGTGTGGGTTTTTTTTTTTTCAGCATAATTACAAATTAAAATTACTTTCAACAGGAAATAATTTCCTCTTACATCCTTGCCTGCTTTGAGACATGTCCATAAAAATAAAATTTATGTGTAATTATTCTAAAAATAATTATTTTATAGTTAAAGAATGATAAATTGAAAACAAATGCGCTTACCTGCACAAGTTTCACCGCATAATGTAGAAAGATAAACCAACTGCTAAATCTCAGCCAACATTCACTGCAGAGTGCCCAGGAATGGACTGTGGAAAATTTGAGCTGCACAGTAAATAAAACATAGATTACATGGCGCCGATAGTCAGAACATGCTGGTTGTGACATTGGCTACCTGCCAGTCCCTGAGCTACCACACCTAACAGGGCACAGCATGGAATGTGTTAAACAGAAGAAAGATTGGTGTTATAAATGCTCTGCATTTATTTTGCTAACATAAAAGTAGAAGATGCTGAAGCAAGAAGATCATGACAAACATTTACAGAGAAGGATTCTCACCCAAAAGAACAGTATTGAAGACAGAAATCTATCACGTAGTGATTCAAGTCTTACAGCTGTAAAATTTTGAACTACACACAAGTGTTGAACATGCCAAAAGAACCTTATTGCCAAATATTCTACCACAGAAAATTGGCACTGAATAAAGTAGCCATATACAACATTGGAAATCAAAATGTCACTTGTTACTTGTGAAATAAGACAGGGAGTAAAGGAAAGCCACTTGAAATCATAACATGTGTCTATAACTGTATTATAGTGTTATCAAGCGTCTTACAAGTGAAAATGATGTAAGATGGATGTGGGGTAAGCAGAACAATTTTATGTATGTTCATATGTATATTTTCCTGTCAACAAAACATCCAAACATGGCCTATTGATCACATAATTTTTGAAGTAGGCCACACAGAAATGGATTGTGACTCTGTTTGCTCCAATATAAAGAAGAAAATCAGGTATGTGCTAGTGTATCTCCTTAAAGATGCAAATAATTCAAAGTGACAGGATAAAGTCTCTCTCTTTTATCATCCACAGTATGCTGCATGACAATTTTCTCTGTTATAAAAGCGACCAGGGCATCACCAAAATTCCAGTGTACAATGATTGCATAATCCACTATGAAAGAAACAAAACAGAATATGATGGGAGTATCACTGAAGTACCCTTGAAAAGAAAGAGGCAATCTTTAGTGTATCTGTTTGTTCCCAAGACATACACAAAAACACAGTAACAGCAAAACTGAAAGATTTGTTCTCAGTGTGTGGGGAAAAAGATGATTATAAAGGAATCCCATGAATACTACCACAGTTCTTGCATTATGGAACTGTGTATGATGCATTACCTAAACCAGCTGTTGAAGACTGATGCAAAGTAAATGTATTATGTGAATTAGAATTTTTGTCTACAGTTTAATTATTGAGTGACTCTTTAATTTGTAACCTCACTTGATTCTTCACACTGTAAAAGGGATTTTGAAGAAATAAATTGAAACTTGCACAAAAATGTTGATTCAAATGTGTGTGAAATCTTATGAGACTTAACTGCTAAGGTCATCAGTCCCTAAGTTTACACACTACTTAACCTAAATTATCCTAAGGACAAACACACACACCCATGCCCGATGGAGGACTCGAACCTCCACTGGGATCAGCCACACAGTTCATGACTGCAGTGCCTTAGACCGCTCGGCTAATCCCGTGCGACGAAACTGTCACCCAGTATGTCTTATGATTTAGTAGTCATATGTATGTGAAAATCCAGTAAGTCTTTATAATTGGTGAGATGCACAGCTATGAATCTCCTATCTTAACATGTGGTATTAATAACTAGACACATAATGCTCCTGTAAAACATTCAGTAACCTATATCTGGAACCTAGCAGATAGCACATTCAATGTTTTGATATCCACGAGTTGATATAGATTACAGATTAGAGTACCAGATGTTACTAATATCAATGTGTATGTCAAACACTGCTGCTACAGTGATCTTTCTGTTCCCTATTTTCTAGGTGCTGGTTAACTGATTATGTGTACGCATCTGGGAAGTTGAATCCAGAGGATTTGTCCATGACATTAAATTGAAATACAACAGATGAGTGAGAGCTGACTATGTTAAGAATGGAATATCATGAAAACAATTGAAAATATATGGTGTGAAAAGTTTCAAACCACATTTTATATAATTTACATTTTGAAATTATAGTTTCTGTAATATTAGTATTCCTTGATCCAAAGGCTGTAAAAATGTATAGCACTAATGCGATACTATTCACATCATTGCTCTTTACACACAGAATAATGACATACACTGACAGCCAAAACACACTGCCTTCTAAGAGACCGAATGCCACCTGGTGGCATTGTGGACATGTGAGACAGTAAGGATAATACAGAAGTGGAGCACAGACAAATAGGGAATTATTCTAGTGACAATACGGGCCCTAATTGGGGAAAAAAACTGATATAACTGACTTTGACAAAGGGCAGATTGCTATGGCCCTGTGCCTGGGAATGAGCATCTCGGAAATGACAAAGCTGTTTGCCTGTTTATGTGCCACTGTCGTGAGCATTTGTGGGAAGTGACTAAGAATAGTGAACCATGTGTAGGTGACAAGGTGTTGGAAGTCCACAAATCATTACAGAATGTAGAAGTCAGAGGCTTGCGTGCTCTACAAAGCAGGGTAAGTGGCAATCTGTGGCAAATTTGATGACAAAGTATAATTCCGGAGCATACACAAATGTTTTGCAGCACACCATTAAGCCCACATTGTTGAACACGGGGCTGTGCAGCAAATGACCCCTATGTGTTCCCAAATTGATCAGACATCATGACGAATTGTTAAGCCTGGTCAATGGTTATGTCCAGGTATGTTACCATACAGGTGGACAGCTGCTTGTAGTGTACAGCACACCAGGGATGCAGGCAGATGGGGCCGTATTATAATATGAAGGACACCTAAGTTTCGATGGGATATACAGTAGTAACTAAAAGTACCATGACAGCTGCGAACAATGTAAACATTAGTGAGGACCACCAACATCCCTTCGCACTTAATGTCATCCCTGCGGTTGATGGCATCTTCCAGTAGGATAACTATCTGTGTCACAAGACCAGAATCATGTTGCAGTGCTTTGAGTAGAATTATAATTACCCCACACTGATGTTTCAGCCACCATTTTCGTCCATTCTGAACCCCACGAGAAACATCTGGGAAGCTAACCCCACGAGAAACATCTGGGAAGCTATCAAGTGCCAGCTCAGTGACCAGAAACCACTGGCATGTAATTTTGGAAATTATGCTGACCAATGCATAGACATCTGGTGCCACATACCTCTGGAAACCTACCACGAACTTGTTGAATCCGTGTTACATAGAATCACTGCTGTATTGCATACTAATTTGTTCCAACACACAATTAAGCCGGTGGTAATAATGTTTTAGCTCATCAGTGTATATTTATGCATTCATTCTACAAGTTATAGATAGAAACATATGCCGAATGACCTGTAATGATTAGAAGCTCACACTGCAGCACCTGAAGGTAGACCAATAAGGCAAACTGTGTTTCTGTATTGCAGCATCAGCCATCTCAAGCAGCTGCCAATTTTGAGCTAACTCAATGTATGTATACTTCACACAGTTTTGTGTTTTACACATTACTACAAGGAGAATACACTAACAGCATAGGGAAATATACTTAGTAGCAGAAGTGATACCTGAAAGTAAAAATATGGAGAGAAAGGGGAGGAGATTATCAAAAGCAGTCAAACTCATGTAATTACTATATGAAGATGGACATTGTCCAAAAGAACAGATACCATTGGTGATCTTAGCTCTCGAAGAATGGAATTAAAATGAAATCCAGACCATTAGTTGCTTACAGGCATTGATATATCCATTTGCAGCACACCATTAAGCCCACATTGTTGAACACGGGGCTGTGCAGCAAATGACCCCTATGTGTTCCCAAATTGATCAGACATCATGACGAATTGTTAAGCCTGGTCAATGGGGACAGTTGAAAATGTGCGCCTCAACCGGGACTTAAACCCGGGATCTCTTGCTTACATGGCAGACACTCTAACTGACTGAGCAATCAAGGACACAGAGGATAGTATGATTGCAGGGACTTATCTCTGGCACGCTCTCTGTGAGATTGACTGCTGTAGGCAGGGGCACTACAAATGTAGTGTGTGGACAGTAAGTTGGAAATGTGGGTCTCATGGGGAACGTGCCAGAGATAAGCCCCTGCAGTCGCACTATCCTCTGTGTCCTCAATGGCTCAGTCAGTTAGAGCATCTGCCATGCAAGCAGGAGATCCAGGGTTTGAGTCCTGGTTGGGGCACACATTTTCAACTGTCCCCATTGATATATATCAATGCCTGTAAGCAGCTAATGGTCTGGATTTAATTGTAATTTCATGTAATTACTGGAGTGAGTCTTGCACCATTTGTTTATGCTTAACACTTCATTGAGATAGAGTACATGAGATTATATTAAATACAATGTTCACAAAAGAAGGTTTTACAAAATGTGTCTTAATATAGGAGGCTCAAAAGATTTAATTCATTAACTCTCATCCATTTGCATGAAGTAGTGGGTAAACAGGAAGCTGATTAATTGTGGCTGCCTGAATGACACTTAATTAATTGGACCTACATGTAGTGCATAGATTAGTATAAACTAGCAACTTATACCTGAAGGATAAATGTGGGTAATGGTGATGTGTACATGTTAAAAATAACCACAATGTGACTTGACTGAAACATATAGATCTAGACCAACACAAAGCAGCATGTGATTATGAACTGCTGCCACTGAGTAGAACTTACTACATTATACAGTGCACCAACAGAAAATCTTCAGATTTTCATTAATGAATTTATTGTGATACACAGTAGTAAAAAATAATGCAAATGATAATTTGGGGTATTTTTGAAACTTATTAATTAAAAGAAACAATTTGGAACCATAACAGTCACTTATAATTTTAACTATATTATAATTTTTTCATTGGAGTAGTAGTATCCTACAGCTTAACAAGTTCTAAAGGAACAGATACTCAGTTATGTAAGCATTTATCTAACTGGAAATCAACTTTCACTTTTGACCCATTGCAATGAGATCCTTAAGATTGCAAAAGTTGTCAGAAAAACAAAAATTAATATTACACATTTACAGTATAAATAATATGCTAATGCTCCTTCCACATATTGTAAGTAAAATGGTCATCAAGGACTGTTCCTACTGCCACAGTATGGAACATTCTGCTGCTACTTTGAATAAAGATTCAAGCTGTTGATCTGCTGCTTACAACACTTCAGTTATCAAACGTATAGCCATTACTTCATCTACTGGAGGGTTATTGAATCATAAGACTTCATCATGAATTTCCCTGTAAGCAGAACAGACAACAATGACACATACAAGAAGGTCAGCCTTGGAATAATGACAATTTATTTTTAAACAAAATTGCACATGTGGCTTAATGAATGTCAGTCAATGACCCAGGTCTTGCATACCTGTCTTGACTCCTTTTGCATCTGGTGGAGCTCTAGTCTGGCTACAAAAATTTGTCTCTTCTTGAAATAACACAAACTGAATGAAATGCAAATGTTTCCAGAGGAAACTTCTTTAGCTACTGGTTTCCAAGCCAATCCATTATGCAAAGAAAGATTTTTTTGTATGCAGATCACACGAATATGAGCCTCAAGGTACACATATAATTGTTATGAGGGTTGGAACTTAAATATTGGCAACTATTTATTCACAGCCGATATAAAAGAGTTACATGTTTGCTACTTTTACTGCCCTTCAAAGTAGTCACCAGCATTGTGTAGAACCCGTTGCCAGCAATGTGGAAGGTGTAGTATACCGGTAGCAGAGCCTGTTCTGCTGATAGTGCAAATGGAGCGGTCTACTGCCTGTTGAATCTCTGGAACAGTTCTGAAGCAAATGCCATGAAGTGGTTCCTTCATCTTCAGAATCAAATCAAAGTCACAAGGACTTAAGTCCGGGGAGTATGGTGGATGCTACAGTACTTCCCAGTCCCATTGACCAAACAGAGCAGCCACAACTTGCACTGTATGCGTCCACGCATTTTCATGCAAAATGATGGGTGGGTTGTGCAGAAAGTGTTGCCGCTTCTTTCGCAAAGCTGGTCGCAGGTGATACTCCAAAAATGAACAGTAATATGACTTAAGTCCTTGTGACTTTGATTTGATTCTGGAGATAAAGGAACCACTTTGTGGTGTTTGCTTCAGAACTGTTCCAGAGATTCAACAGGCAGTAGACTGCTCCATTCACACCATCAACAGAACAGAATCTGCTAATGGTATACTATGCCCTCCACATCACTGGCAATGGGTTCTACACAATGCTGGTGACTACTTTGAAGGACAGTAACAGGTGCAAACATGTAACTCTTTTGTATCGGTTTTGAATAAATAGTTGCCACTACTTAAGATTCAACCCTCGTATATATAAGATCCTCAGTCTTGACTCACCTCTTGAAGTGAATGGAGAGAGACATAGGTGTGGCTGGGCTTACTGCCAACAGTTGTGAGTGAAATGATGCACTGAGTACCTACACTATAATCTTAGTGAACACTTTTGTTTGCTGTTGAGTAAAGTCTTACAGTGTTTGCAATTGTAGTTACCGTGGTTGAATAATTTGCACCACTTTACACTTCATATCAATCTACTATTTGTGTGAAGAATTAGAATAATATTATCACCATCTATAACTAATATGTGGCAGGAATTAATTAACATGACATGCAACAATGAAAGTAACCATCTGAACATGGCTGGTGAAACAACACATGAAGAAATAAAAAAATGAGCATTGCCTAATAGTCATGGGTACAAATATTATGTGAGTTTTCTGAAGTGAAAAGACACACAAACACACTATCATGGTATTCAAGAGTCCAAGAGAGTGTAATCAGAATCAAGTTAATGATGTATCAACTACTTGAATAAACTTCTCCATGGACAAAAAAGGAAGAGAGAATACTGTTAACAAAGAAATAGTTCATAAGGATGGAGTTAACACAAACAATTCTTACCATTCATAAGAAAAGACTCTCATAAATGTAATAGCTGTAATAGCTCCAATAATTTTCTAGAATAGAACTGAGTATTTAATCTGTGTATGAATAAAGGTCTAAGATCTAATACCTAAAACAATATCAGAAGAAACTGAACCAAAACTGAAAAACACTGAACAAGAATAATGTTTTAGACACAGCCTCAAATGAGACTGCCACAAAAGAAACTGATTCTTCTGTCCAAACAGTGGTAATGTGGAAGTCATCCATAAATAGAATCTTCCAATATACTTGGACTGAACATAAGAGATGAACATGTTTCCTAACATACTGAAGATCTGACACTGGGAGAAGCATTACAGTCACAAGGCTGTGAAGATGAGTGGCTACAAGCATTACAATAACAATTTACAGTACACCAACAAAAGCATATAATGAATGGAACATGTGGTTTTCCAACAAAGCTGTCCATGTTCCTCAGATTTTTAAACTCAAAAAGGTCTGAAAGGATGCATTGTACATTGTAACAGATTGTCATGAAATGTGCGCTTATTGTGTTTGGCATATTAGAAAAGTAAAGTCAGCTTGGTCAAAAAAATATTTTAAAACAAAACGCTTTTATTGATAGTGGGTTCCTACAAACCTACTTTAACTTTCCATGTATTTTCTGGTCACTTCTAAGCACTATTTATAATGTTGCACTAGCTTTTTCAATGCCTCTGCATAAAGAATTGAACCAGTTGACAATGGCAGTCTTCAGTTCCTTGTCTTCTTTAAACTGTTGTCCACCAAGCTATTGTTTTAAGTGCAATAAGAGGAAACAGCTGCAGGATGCAAGATCAGGTGGGTTGTTGAAAAGTTCCGAATGGAAAACTAAATGTTATCCTCTGTATGGGTAGTGGTTGTGGGAATGTGTGTCTCACTGAGGAATTCTGTACAAGAAAATACAGTTTCACTCTCCATCAATTCTGGACAGCAAATCTCAGTTTTGCTGAGTGTCTGCTGTAATTCTAACTTATATTCCATGAAATCATCCAAAGGAGACCATTACAACATGCAATTCGCAACTGAGAGGGCAACGATCCTTGAAACCATTGTTGTTTGCTTTCATCCATAGTCAAGTGACTTCTGAATGAAAAAGATGTCTTATGTGCCATAATAACAGTCATTAAATGTTGCTGCATTTGTGCAACTTAAAAAAAATCAAGCAAATAGAACCAAGAAAATGGCCCTTCTTTTTTAAATATGTCTTATATATTGAATAGTTGTGATATCATATGGTTATTGAGAATGTAGACATAGTTACTGTATTTATTCAAGGCAACTTTAATAAAATTATTTATGTTAAAATTCTAGAAATCTGTGTATTCTCTTTAACAGATAAAGTTACATGTTCACATACTGAAAAGGCAGTCTGTGGTTCAAAGGAAGGAAGTTGTTGCTGAAATATTAAGCTGGACAAGACACTTGTAAATTTCGAACACTGGAGAGACCAATTGGACTTTGGCCGCAGTGCCCAGTGCCAGGAGACAATAGCCATGAGTGAGGGAGTTGTGTTTGTGTGAATTTCTGAGTGTGTTTTCTATTGCAGAAGAATCACTTTTTATCTGAAAGCTTAAATATTTAGCAGTCTTTTTCATTGAGCCAGTCTGTGACTCAATGCCTCCTCAATGTGGTGAGTAGCAATCTGTCCTTTCATACACTCGTAAGTTTGATTTCCAAGACATCCAAAGTAGATTTTTGATTTATCAGAGGAGGAAAGAGAAGCATAGTGATCAAAATATTTTATGTTTGTGGTATACCGATATGCAGCAACAAAGTAAACTGAAAAATGTGTTCAAAGAAAAACTGAAACTTTGAGTTCTTGGAAAAGTTTTGAAAAATTTAGCCTTCATATTACAATTTGTCATAAATAGGGAATTCTGTGGCTGGCCAAATATTTCTATGTGAATAAGCTACTAAATTATGAAATACTGCAATCAAAACTGGGTGCCTCCTGAGAAGAGTCAAGTGATCATCAATAGCCTGAGCCTTAAACAGACAAAGAAAAAGTAGCATTGAAAAAATCCCATACTGAGAAATCAGTGCTAATCTCCTGTGTGCGTAGCCAGTTAACAACATGGAGTCATTAGTGCCCTTGCTAAAATAGAGCTAAATGTTGATAAAATGTCAAAAACTTTTAAAAAAAGGTAAAATACCATCACAGGTAAAATTGCACTAACTCTGTCCCTTTCATACCCATGTCCGCCTGCACATTTTACTATCACTCAATCCTACAAATGACTGTAATATTCATAAAATGTTCTAAAGTCATATTAAAACAGATATGTAACAAGGAGGCTAAAATAAATACACAGTGATATATGATTGGCTAAACACTAAAAACAGAACCATGAATGAGCCAGCCACCTTGATAATACATTAAAAACTCATCTCTCGTATTTTAGGGAGCAAGATGGACATTTCTCAGTATTGTACCATATTTATCTTATTATTAGCTTAAATAAGATTCAGATCTGCTGGTAAATTTGCCCTTTAATTATCAGACTATGCCTTATATGTAAATGTTTAGTGTACTATCTAAAGTTTCCAGCCACTTTTCATCCCATTTAAATATCACTTTGTACTTCTACAATTAGATCATAGCATGAAGCAGGATGACACACTGGACATTGGGTTATCAGTACATACTTCTTTGGCTACCAAATCTGATAATACATTCATCCGAATTCCCTTGTGTCTTAGCAGCTGGTAGAACGACATCTTCTTCCTCAGTCTTTGTATGCAGTGAAAGATGCCCTCAATATTCTAAATCTGCTGAGTAAGAGCCTTTTGTAGATTGAAAGACACTTTGGGAGTCAGAGCAGATGAAGAATTTCTCTGCACATGTACATTTCATATTCTCCAGTACCCTCAAGATCACATGTAACTTTTCATCAAACATGATAAATTCATTTGGTAGATAGATTTGAGGGCACATTTGGGGAAGACTATACAATAACAAAAAGAATTCCCTTGCTCTGGCCTGTCTCTGAATAAAGCTTATTTTATAAAACATTGTCTGACAAAAAAAGTAAAGCACCTAGAAGTGGAACAGGAAACCAAAAGAATCTTCACAGGTTGAGAGGGTATATGATATTATTTAACTTATGATAAAATTTAATCAAATTTACAAAGAATATGGTGGTATGAACCCACATTTCCGTATGATGTTGCACCTTCTCTGGCCTGGATCAATGCACTGGTTCTCTTGGGAAAAGGTCTTTATATTCTCTCCTGAGGCACACTGGCCTATAACTGTTGTAATTGGTCCTTGATATCTTGGGTTCTGACAATAGGATGGAGTTGATGTTTAAGCTGGTCCCACACATGTTCTACCAGGGAAAGATCACAGAATCTTGTTGGCCATGGGAAAACCTCAATAACACACAGACAATTTGTCGAGACACGAGTATATGTGAATGAGCGTTATCATGGTGAAAAATGTCACCATGATACTACTGCATGAAAAGTAACACATGAGGATGAAGGATGTATGTGACCAGAGGCACCAACTGGAAATAGAAAGGCTATTAGGCTGTATGCTGAAGTCACAAATGAAAAGATTTCAGAGTGGTTTGTGAGGAATAAGCTATTGATTAACCCTTAAAAAAAAAAAAAAAAAAATAAATAAATAAAAAAATAAAAAATAAACCGCCACTATACAATTCCACACACAGCAAAACTAAAAATCCATTAAAGCCAAATATTTCTTTGGAAAACCAAAATATTAAGTGTCACTGAAACAAAATTGCGTTGTTTACTTACAAGACAATCTGAAATGGAATTCCCACATCACATTCTTAAATTCTACGCTATCTAAAATGACATATGCAATGAGAATTTTATGGAACAACACAAGTGCTGAAGGGGAGAGGTGTATTATGCATGCATACTTTCCCTTTTGAGTTACGACATCATATTCTTGGGAAATTCCCCTCAAAGCATAACAACTTTCAAGAAACAAAAAAAGATTGTGAGGATAATGAAAAATGCAAACAGCTGAAAATCATGCAAACTACAATTGGCTGGCGACTAGCCCCTACCCCTCGACTCGCTGAAACGTCAATCACGATGTCATTTCAGTCAGAGTATAGGTCAGTAGTGGCACAAAACAAATACATAAATGAAGCTGAAGAAACATATCTTAATATTTGATGGCAAATGTACTCCTCCTCAGATCATTCCTGCATATGATCTCATCACATATGGCATCAAGGTCGAGTTTCATTGATTCATCTCTGTGGGCGTTGAGAAGGGCGATGGCATTAAGACGATCCTGCCTCATTATAGAATGAAGATACGTTTTCACCCTCTGCAGACAAGAAAACGATCGCTCAGCGGTGCAGGGCGGTATCGGAATCGTCAGCACTACACATACGAGTTTCACTAGTTCAGGCAGTAGGTCAAACAGATGACACGGCGATAGAGGCGCTCCGCAGCTCGGCCAAGCGCGGGAGCGCCACCTGGCTATGAACGGCGCCTGCCGCATGTCACGGCACGGCAATCGAATGACAGATACGGAGTTAATAGCATGTAACCCGCTATTGTTTCTACTTTTGTGTATCCACGCAATTTATTAGTGATTAAAGGTTATAACACTTTTTGGCGACGAGGTCGGATATTTTTTTTCCTGCGTTGTGGAATTGTGTGTTCATGTCGGGGCCGACATGGACCAGCTTATGCAAGCGCTCATTGAACAACAAACACAGCTGACGGCTGCTATTCAGGCACAACAAACACAGCTGATGGCTGCTATTCAGGCGTTGTCGACGTCGCTAACTCATCGTCTGTCTTCCTCTTCTCCGCCTCCGTTCCCTCCTTACGACGAGGCCGCTGAAGACTGGGAGGATTATGAGAAGCGTTTGCGACAACACTTCTTGGCTTTCGGCGTTGTCGACGCTCCTATGTGTAAGTTGTTATTTCTATCTTGGATCTCCCCGTGGATCTATCAGCTGCTACCTCAGTTAGCCCCTCTGTGGGAACCTGCCTCTCTGTCCTTCCAAGAAATGTGTGAATTATTGTCTAACTATTACCGAAAAAACACCCACGTCATTGCCGCCCGCGTGGTGTTCTACCGGTGTCGTAAACAGCCCCATCAATCTTACCGGGCTTGGGCGGCGGAACTACACAGTCTGAGTAGGAAATGTCAGTTTGTCGCGGACACTCATCATGAGTCTTACGCTGATTCCATGGTTCGGGACGCTATTCTACGGCTTGTTCCTGATAAAGAAGTTCAGCAACGTGCCTTACAACTGCCAAACCCATCGTTGTCGGAAGTCCTCAGCATTGCTCAATCTTTTGAAGTGTCTCATGCTGCTGGTGCACAAATAGACGCGTGGTGCGATGTGGGCGCTGTACAGACCACTTTCGACGTGGACAATTTGCCTGTTTCACAGGGGAACGACGATGTGGTGGCGGTTCACTCGCGTCAACAATGTCGCGTTGGGCCACCATGCTCACAGCGAAAACAGCAACCACAGAAGCAGGTTCGTTCCGCACTTCCTTCTTGTCCACGTTGTTTCGTACAGCATGACAGGGCCGCGTGTCCAAAACGTTGGGCCATGTGTAATTCATGTAGGAAAAAAGGCCACATTGCTTCTGCGTGTCAGTCCCCTAAAGTTCCTGTCGACGAGGACGAGGCATCGGACATGGATGTTAACTGTGTGCTTTCTCAAACAAATAAGTTGTTTGTTACTGTTCGTGTTCTGGATAAAGACATTCGCATGCAAGTGGACACTGGCTCTGCAGTAACTCTCATTAATTCTCGCACGTATTTGGAGTTGGGCTCCCCTCCCTTGTCTCCCGTTACATGAAATCTGCGAACTTACAATAAGCAGAAAATTCCTATTGTTCGGGTTCTCCATTGATGATAATGTGCACCTCATATCTGAGGATATTCCGTATCAACAGCTGGATGGATTGTGTTCTGAATTCTCGTCCGTGTTCTCTGCTGGTCTGGGTCGGGCCAAGGATTTTGAAGCCCACATTGCTCTTAAACCTACAGCTCGCCCTAAGTTTTTCCGGACACGCCCTATTCCGATGGCATTGCGTGCGCCTGTCAAGGCTGAGATAGACAGGTTAACAGCTTCAGGGATTCTTCTTCCTGTTACCTCCAGCGAATGGGCATCGCCAATCCTGGTGGTTTCTAAACCAAACGGGAGTCTGCGATTGTGCGGTGATTTTAAAGCCACTGTCAATGCCTGGAGCCTCATTGACACTTATCCTCTTCCTCGTCCTGAGGAGTTATTTACCAAGCTCGCTGGGGGCCAGTTCTTTTCCAAACTTGACTTATCGGAGGCGTACCATCAGTTGCCGTTGGATGCATCTTCCAAGGAATTTCTCGTCATCAACACTCCTTGTGGGTTGTATCAGTACCAGCGGTTACCATTTGGCGTCGCTAGCGCGCCAGCCATTTTTCAGCGGTTTTTGGAACAGCTCATGGCCTCCGTTCCCAGCTGCATCAACTACCTGGATGACATTGTTGTCACGGGGGCCTCCGCTGAGGAGCACCTTCGCAATTTGCGTTCACTGTTTAGGGTTCTGCATTCGGCTGGGTTGAAGTGCAATCTGGACAAGTCACAGTTCTTCCAACCCTCCATTGTTTATCTTGGTTTCCACTTGTCCCGTGAGGGTATACGTCCTGTACGACAGCACGTTGCGGCCATTACCGCTCTACCCCGGCCGTCTACGGTCAAAGAACTTCAGGCGTTTCTAGGCAAGATTGCTTATTATCACAAATTCATTCCCTCCGCGGTGGCGGTGGCTCATCCTCTGCATCAGCTGTTACGCAAAAACGTTCTTTTCTGCTGGTCCGACGAGTGTGAGCAGGCTTTTGTCTGCCTGAAGGCTCATTTGCAGTCGGCGCCTTGTCTTGCTACATTCCGTCCAGGTCAGCACTTGGTTCTGGCGACTGACGCGTCACAGTATGGCCTACAGGCTGTTCTCGCCCATCAGTATGAGGATGGGTCGGAACGACCCATCGCCTACGCTTCCAAGACCCTCAACGATGCCCAACGGCGTTACTCTCACATCGAAAATGAGGCACTCGCTATCATTAATGCTCTAAAAAAGTTCAGCGTTTTTTTGTATGGTTCTAAGTTTCACCTCATCACCGACCACAAGCCGCTGGTCTCTCTGTTCAGCCCCTCGGCGTCACTTCCAGATAAGGCAGCTCACCGCCTGCAACGTTGGGCCTTATACTTGTCTCGTTTTCACTATGAGATTCACTGTCGCCCCACGGCCCAGCACGCCAACGCTGATGCGTTGTCGAGTTTGCCGATGGGCCCCGACCCGGTTTTCGATCGAGATGAACTACTCTGTTTCCACATTGATGAGGAAGAACGTTGTGCGGTCGAGGGTTTTCCACTTACAGGTTCGCAGGTCGTGTCGGCTACTGCGCGGGACCCGGTCCTGCGTCAGGTGATCGGTTTTGTTCAACGGGGTTGGCCGGACAGGACCAAGGCCCGGGCATCGGATCCCCTTTGCAACTACCATGTCTTGCGCCTTCGTCTGTCTGTTTGTGAGGGTGTTGTTCCTCTGGCCACGGATGGCGCATCTCCACGGGTCGTCGTGCCAGCCTCTCTTCGCAAAGATGTTCTCAAACTACTGCATGAAGGCCATTGGGGGATTTCTCGGACTGAGTCCCTGGCCCGCAGGCACGTTTATTGGCCTGGTATTGATTCAGACATCGCCCACATGGTCGCTGCGTGTGGTCAGTGTGCTCAACAACTGGCTGCACCTCGTACTATGCCCTCTCCGTGGCCTGATTCGGCGCAGCCGTGGGAACGGGTGCATGCTGACTTTGCCGGCCCCTTCCTCGGCACTTATTGGCTACTGTTGATTGACGCCTTCTCGAAGTTTCCGTTTGTTGTTCGATGTCCGTCGCCCACCACTGCGGTGATGACGCTGGCTTTGTCCAAAATCTTTGCGCTAGAAGGTCATCCATCCATGATTGTCACGGACAATGGCCCTCAGTACTCTTCGCATGCCTTCGTGATTTTTGTACTGGACAAGGGATTCATCATGTTACAGCACCGCCCTTCCATCCGCAATCGAATGGGGAGGCCGAGCGCCTTGTCCGCACTTTCAAAAGCCAGATGAAAAAATTCCTTAGTGATTTTTCCACAGATGACGCTCTGTTGCAATTTCTGAGTTCTTATTGCTTCACGCCTCTGGGTGATCGCAGCCCTGCTGAACTCTTGCATGGCCGCCAAACGCGCACTCTACTGCACCTGCTTCACCCTGTCAGGCCTTGTACTGTGTCCCCTAGTGCGGGAAAATACCCGGTGGGTGCCGACGTGTGGGCACGGGGGTATGGATCTCGCCCTAAATGGATTCCAGGGGTGGTCCAGGCTCTTCGCGGCCGCCGGCTTTGTGAAATACGTACGGACGACGGCATGGTTGTTCGCCATTACAACCAGATGAGCCCACGAGTGGTGGCCACGCCGGTGCCACCACCCCTTCTTTCGTCTCCACCAGCCCGAGAAGCCAGTCCTGTCGCTGCTGCCCATCTTCCGGGCGTGTTGCTGCAGCCGACGTTGCTACCGCTTCCGAGTACGCCGGAACCGGCCCCAGTCGCGACGCTGCCTTCTCTGGGACCCGTCTCGCTGGGGCACACCCCCAGGTCCACGACACCTATGGATGCTGCTCCGGAGTTTTCCCCCATCATCTCGTCCAGGAGGCGCGTTCCACACGCAACCTTCCATCCTGGACATTTTCGACCATACTCTCGTGTTTCTCCACGGGATCTTCTCGGGGCCTCCCAAGAGGCCATGGATGTCTCCGCACTGTCCATGTCTCCAAGGAAGTGAGTGTTTTTTTTTCAAGGGGGGAAAAGTGTTGTGACAGTGCCACGAGATTTAAAAGTGCCGCTACGTTAGTACGCGAACATGGCGATAGAGGCGCTCCGCAGCTCGGCTGAGCGCGGGAGCGCCACCTGGCTATGAATGGCTCCGGCCGCATGTCATGGCACAGCAGTCGAATGACAGATAAGGAGTTAATAGCATGTAACCTGCTATTGTTTCTACTTTTGTGTATCCACGCAATTTATTAGTGATTAAAGGTTATAACAGTTTTCCTGTTTTAGGTATTTCACTATGTCATCCAATGAACTAATATTCGCAGAATCACTACTTTGGATAATCTCATGAAACATGCTTCGGTGGAGAAGCAAGCGTTTTTTGTCTATATCTGATTCGTACAAAGATACAATATCGAATGAATGTTTGTTATCACCAAGAGGAAATTGTTCAATTTGATTTACAAACATGAGTGATTGAGTTTTGAACCATGATTCCAAGAAGCTGATGGATAAATCCATTGTTTCATAATAAAATCTTCTATATTTCACACATACTTCAGTGAATGTTTCTAAAGATGAATTGATGGAGTCATCGTATTTCTTAGGGACTTTTCTTCTACGGGGTAATTTTGGGGAATCAACATCCATATCTTGACATTTTGAAGTTACTTCATCCCAGAATGATTCAAAATTGTTTCTCATAAACTTAATAGAAGTTACAAGAGTGGAAATCATCTTATTAGCCTCCTCTATGTGTAGGGATTTCCTCTGTAGTGCTATGTTTACGGTATCAATATGACCAAACAGTTTTACCAGAAGTCATAACATGAAAAAGAAATCATATGTCTGCATATTAATCAAAAAGCCGTTTGCTTTGGCCCCAGTGACTGAATTGTCATTTCTTGAAACATTTCGAAAAAATTCCTGAAGTTCTGCATAGCTGGACAAAACTGAAGACATTGCCAAGTATCTTATGGCCCACCTTGTAGGACAGAGTGGTTTCAAATTTGTAGAGGCATCTGCCTTCAGGTGAGCAAAAAGATCTAATCTTTTAGGTGAATCTCTCACAAAACATATTAAGTCCTTCACAACATTCAATGCATTTCGACATTCTGGAACTGCTTTCACAGTGTCTTGTAGTGTTAGATTTAAACAGTGTGCAAGACAGTGCGCAAACATAGCTCTCTTCTCCATTTCCATAAACTTTGCCTGGACACCATTATATAATCCGGCCATGTTAGCTGAACCGTCAAAGCATTGGCCCCTACAATTATATGTAGGCAAATCAAATCGTATTAAAATGTTGATAATAATATCAAACAAGGCCTTAGCTGTGGTACTTTGTATTGAGTATAGCCCTAAAAAATATTCTTCTATCTCTAGCGAAGCATCAACAAATCTTATACAGATACTAAATTGCTCTTTGGAGGCCATGTCTGTTGTTTTGTCTGCTATTATTGCAAAATACTCTGCACTTTTGATATCCTCCAATAATTTTCTAAGAAGTGTATGGCTTAAAATGGCCAAAATTTTGTTTTGCGCATTATGGGATGTCCATTTGTAAGTTTCGTGCTGTAGCCATATTAAAAGTAGCTGGTTATCTTCACATCGAAGGCATAATAAATTGTCAAAGTTACTTGTTTCATCTGTATGCCCACGTATTGCAAGCCCCTGCACTGCTAAATAATGGAGGGAAGATATGATTTTTAGTAAACATGCTCAGTTTTCTTTCATTTGTGTCAGTTTTTCTTTGGAAATCTGGCTAAATACACTGACATTCGATTTTAAGGATTTGAATTTCAGTAGGCCTACAGCTTCTCTGTGGCAGCCCGATGCTTCGTGCACTTTCAACTTTTCTACCCTCCCTTCCAGTTCAAAAAACCAGTTTCCATGAAAGTATTTTCCATTTTGTGAGAAAACTGAAAATGGTTTTCTTCAAACATTTGTCTGCAAATTTTGCAAAAAATAACACCTTTTACCTTATTGTAATCGAGCCAAGCAAATTGCTGTTTCCAAGAGGGCTGATAACAGAGTTCTTTTTTTCTGGGAACAGTGTTTTTTGTCACCGCCACAGTACGATCACTATCCGTGTCTTTGTTGTTACACACAGCACCACTAACACTGGGTCTAGCTTCACCATCGCTAACACTTGCTACATTGTCACATTTCTTCCTAATTATAAACTTGTCCATTTTAAACTGGACAGTAAGGGACGAACCGAGTCACAGTAAGACTAACTGACCACTGGCGATGCCCAGCTCAGGAATATTTACGTGCGCTTCGCTGCTGACATTATGTCAGGGCCGGCTCTTTGGAGGAGGGGGGGGGGGGGGGGGGGTGGGGGGGGGGGGTGGGCAAACCGTGCCATCGCCCAGGGCGTCAGATTTTTGAGGGCTGCAAATCCATCTTGCGTAAATGAAGGAATGTGAGAATAAATTGGAAATACAAATTATTCATAAAATCAAGGGTCTTATTGAAAATTATCTATGGTACAGAAACAGTGTGCTCCAATGTGATTTGAGACTTTCTCGGCGTATTCCATTCGTGAAATCTTCTCGGGTGATCAGCCGAGTAAAGGCGTCGTCTTCTCGCAACGTTTCGAAGGGTTTCGTACCCATCATCTTCAAGCGAAGATGATGGGTACGAAACCCTTCGAAACGTTGCGAGAAGACGACGCCTTTACTCGGCTGATCACCCGAGAAGATTTCACGAGTGTGCTCCAATTTACAAAAGAAATGTTTCCTCCAACACAAATGGCTTAAAATGTATTGCACTGTAAACGTATCCTTGACTGCTGGTTTGATCTTAAAGAGATATTCACAACAAAGAGACGAATGAGTGTGACACGTGAAAATAAGGCATCATATATGAAATATTTTGTGGGAAAAGATGACTATGTTGAAAGTGGGGGGAGGGGGGTGGGGGGCGCTTGACATGTTCGCGCAGGGCAGCAAAATTCCTGGAGCTGATGCTGATTTGTGTGGTGTTGTACCTAGTGATTGTCAATAGAATTTACAAAAATGAATGAAGAGTCTTTAACGTTCCCTAGTCCCTCTAGCGATCGCCATCAAATTTGGTGTCACTATTGCTCATTAGTTTCTTTTACAAGCTGCCAGCAGGCTGCTGTGGGAGGAAGTGGAGCTCGTCCTAGCAGCCAAAGCACTACGAGCTCATGGTGAGCTTTCGTTCCCTGCGTACCTCCATACAGTAAAAGTGTGCGAATAGTACAGATGCAGGGGACAAACCCTGTCATGACAGTTCATCATATGCAGAGGTTGGAGGAGTAGCAGAAAGAATACGCAATAGCTCGTAAAATCAGTATTTTTTTCCTGCATAATCATTACATACTATTATGCAAAAATGTATGTGCAAGTTTTAACGAATTTCCCAGTAAAGGATGAGGAAGGGGGAGAGAGCAGTGAGAAATGCATGTTTGAATATTGTGGGGGGGGGGGGGGGGTGAGGCCCCTACTTTTAATTATTGGGGGGGGGGCACAAAGTACCTTCCCCCCCCCCCCCACTGCCCCCCCCCCACCCAAGTCAGCGTCACTGTATGTGACATACCGTTGTGTCAAGAGTTCTGTCGATCACTACCAACTGTGACCTAAAGTTATAACCGTGTCTCCCCAAACCATGACAACAGGAGTAAGATCACTGTGATTCTCTAAAACATTGGAAGAATGGGACCCCTTCCCAGGTTACCGCCATATACAATGCAATGCCATTCATCGGCAGCCCGTGCTTCCTGGCCATGGCACTAACACAAATGGAGGCATTTGTATTGTGCTGTTGACAGCAGCCTATGCATGGACTGGTATTCCCTAATCCGCCTGCTGCTAGTCTCAGACCGTTGGCGTGGGAGGACACGAATGTTGCACAATATGGCAGTTCTCCCTTGTGCTGGTCAGATGTAGTCCACCAGAACCTTAACAGTGTACCTGTCCTTATACTCTTATGTTGTCCAACACCAGGCCACTTTCACATCCAAATACCTACAAATCTGGATATTACACAATGCAACCAACTGGTCAGATAGAGATTCACAATAAGGTCTATTTTAAACTCTGCCAGTTGCTGACATAGCTTTCCCACGTAAGTAAGCAGCGCCACATGTCCTTCAGTGATAACTCAACATCTAATGCTTTCGTGTCCCCTGTACACTCTACCAGGCCTGGTAACAACACTAAACATGAACAAAACTAAAGCCCGTGGTGGTGGGCATTCTACCTGTCTTGGAGAAATGCAAGCCTAATCAATTATATGCCCACCAATGAAGTATAAGTGTTCCAAATTGCACTGACATCTGGACATGTCTCTTGGGTACTTCACGTTTTTGTCAGGCAGTGTGCATCAAATTAAAAACTAAATCTAAAATTATTCTGGGGACCTCCAATGACCAGGATGGTAGTCAATTCTAACCCTGAGTTAGGTTAATGTAGCCTCAACTGAGGACCCCAAATTGTCTAATTGACTGCTGACAACTGATGAAAACTAGTTTCACAAGCAATGATTTGGCAATGAAGGTGATGGTGAAACATCAGGAACCTTACAAGCCTGGTGTGCCATGAAGAGCAGCAACTGGATGATGCTCCATCCCCAGCCTCAGCTGAGGTTGGGAACAGGGCTTGGTCCTGTAGACATCTGAACCAAACCTGATTTCTCATGGTGAGTAGTGTCACATATCTTGAATTAAATAATTTCGCTGATCCGTACACTGTGCACTCACAGCCTAACACACTCACTCTCCAATCTCATAACTGTGAGTTACAGCTGATGAGTTGCTGTTGTGGTGCTGGGGAAAAACAAAGTTAATTACAAAATTCTGTACAAATAATGATCGTTTCACAGGAGTCCTTACTGTGGTTGTTATACTATAGATTGTTATGGATAAGAGAATAAAACTAATACATTCCCTGATGCGCTCTGTTTTCCTGCTCAAAATTAACAGACAGCCTTATCAATTCTTCTTCTTTCTTCAAGTATTAGACATTTGCCTCTTCCTCAATTGTTTGAGTCTCTGTTATCTGTAGTTAGTTGCTATTTCATCTCTACAGGCGAAATACCCTCAGACATCAAGAAGAGTATAATAATTCCAATCCCAAAGAAAGCAGGTGTTGACAGATGTGAAAATTACTAAATAAGCCATGGCTGCAAAATACTAACGTGAATTCTTTACAGACGAATGGAAAAACTGGTAGAAGCCGACCTCGGGGAAGATCAATTGGGATTCCGTAGAAATATTGGAACATGTGAGGCAATACTGACCCTATGACTTATCTTAGAAGATAGATTAAGGAAAGGCAAACCTACGTTTCTAGCATTTGTAGACTTAGAGAAAGCTTTTGACAATGTTGACTGGACTACTCTCTTTCAAATTCTGAAGGTGGCAGGAATCAAATACAGGGAGCAAAAGGCTTTTTTACAATTTGTGCAGAAACCAGATGGCAGTTATAAGAGTCGAGGGACATGAAAGAGAAGCAGGGAGTGAGACAGGGTTGTAGCCTCTCCCTGATGTTATTCAATCTGTATACTGAGCCAGCAGTAAAGTAAACAAAAGAAAAATTCGGAGTAGGTATTAAAATCCATGGAGAAGAAATAAGAACTTTGAGGTTCACTGATGACACTGTAATTTTGTCAAAGACAGCAAAGGACTTGGAAGAGCAGTTGAACGGAATGGACAGTGTCTTGAAAGGAGGATATGAGATGAACATCAACAAAAGCAAAACGAGGATAATGGAATGTAGTCAAATTAAGTCAGGTGATGCTGAGGGAATTAGATTAGGAAATGAGACACTTAAAGTAGTAAAGGGGTTTTGCTATTTGGGGAGCAAAATAACTGATAATGGTTGAAGTAGAGAGGATATAAAATGTAGACTGGCAATGGCAAGGAAAGCGTTTCTGGAGAAGAGAAATTTGTTAACATCGAGTATAGATTTAAGTGTCAGGAAGTCATTTCTGAAAGTATTTGTATGGAGTGTAACCATGTATGGAAGTGAAACAAGGACGATAAATAGTTTGGACAAGAAGAGAATAGAAGTTTCGAAATGTGGTGCTACAGAATAATGCTGAAGATTAGATGGGTAGATCACATAACTAATGAGGAGGTATTAAATAGAATTGGGGAGAAGAGGAGTTTGTGGCACAACTTGACTAGAAGAAGGGATTGGTTGGTACGACATGTTCTGCGGCATCAAGGGATCACCAATTTAGTATCGTAGAGGGAAACCAAGAGATGAATACACTAAGCAGATTCAGAAGGAAATAGGTTGCAGTAGGTACTGGGAGATGAAGAAGCTTGCACAGGATAGAGTAGCATGGAGAGCTGCATCAAACCAGTCTCAGGACTGAAGACGACAACAACAACCTCTACCTTGGTCTACCTACTGATATTTTCCCTGTTGGTCGAAAAGTCATTATTATTTTAAGCAGTCTATTTTTTTTATTCATTCTAGTGACCTGGTCCCTCAGTTTATTTCTATAACCCTTCATTTGTTCGTTTATGCTTTTAATTTCCAGTTCTTGTGTGATTGTTGTATTGCTTGTACCAGATAGATTATAGCCAGTTGCCCTTAAAAATATCACTTCCTCAGCCTGTAATCTTTGTTCATTTCCAACTCTTATTGTCAAAGTCTCACTGCCATAAACTATAGATGTATAGTGGCCTGGGTTGGATCACCTCTATGATGGTAGGGTTTGGTTGTGGCAGTGAGTCATTGTCAGGATGTGGGCTGTCTGTAACACACAAAAATGGCATCAGTAGTCAAATATTATATTCAGACTCAAGTTACACACTCTTAGCACTGCGTTTTGGGTACCATCTCACTCTTTGGTGGGTGCTGAGAGAGCATGTGGAGGACAGCTGATACTAGCAGGCAATGAGAGGTCTCCTGTGACGTGAGTGACTGAAGGAATTCTGGCACACAGAGTTCACTCAGCAGTACGTGAACAGCCTATGCATGATGCGGCTGCTTGCAGTGAGGTGCAACAGCAGTGTGGAAGCCTACTGTAATTCTTGAAGTGGATGTCAGCCCTAAGAAGTTGAACTCGCCAATGGGTGAAAGTGTGTGGTACAAAGATGTTCATACCAGCATAGGAGGGTGAGTGGCAGCACTGCCCTTGTCTCGAATGGCTACCCTCCAGGACAGAAGTGTGCTGTGGTCAGAGTGAGCTGGAAGTTGGCTCAACAGTGGCAAGGTGCCCAGTCCAATGAGGTGGACTAAGATCCTGCAGTCTGACTGATTGTGGTGAAGACCAAGACTCGTGGTGATTGCTTGCAGAGCAATGTTGCCTCATCCCTGGCATACCCTTCGTCTTCTTGTTGGCACTGCTGGACTGGAACACCTTTGGTTAGAAATAACAGGGATTTATACTGGCTAGGTGGTTATTTGTTGTGGTAGTGTACCATTTATAATCACATACAGCTTAAGAAGTCCGTTGCTTGTCGGTGTGGAAGCCAGCCAGCCAGACCTGCAGTAGTCCTGTCCTTTTGCCGTGTCGTCAGTATTACGATGCTTGGCTTGTCTCTGCTTGCAATGTGTAAATAGGCCAGTTGCCATAACTTACATGATGGTGTTTTGGCTCCTGTGGCTTCTCGCAACTACTGTGGCAAAGCATCTATTTTCATAGTAGATCCCAAAAAATAGTGATTCTGATACAGATGGTATTGCTGTTATTTTGTATAACTGTACTAGGGCAGCCTTCCTTACATTTTTATTCAATGCGCTGTATGTGGTCCCATTAATATGACTGAATATTTCACCAATTCAATATCTAAATGGAATGTGATACGGAAGACTGAATGAATACTGGCAGATTGGCATGGAAGCCTCCTCATTGAATCTTTCACAGTTCCAACAGTGGTCCTCCATATTTTAGCAACTCTTTTGATTCCACCCAGTTCTTTACATTTTCTCTTTCACAGGGCTTTTTGTTGTTTGTCCATGGTTATCTCGTATTCTTGGAAAATTTCACTGCCCATTCAGAGGTATTTCGTGCATCCACCAGTTCGTTTTCTTCATTGCGTAGTCTCTAGTGGTGGTCTACATCCATATATACTCCATAAGCCAGCATAAAATGCATGACAGTGTGTATCTTAAACCCACTGCTACTTATTTCCTTTCCTGGCCTTTCACAAATGGTCCATGAGACAAATGACTGTCTAATATGCCTCCATACCAGCCCTAATTTCTCTTATCGTGTCTTGTCTTCACAGTCCTTATGTGAGATATACGTTGGTGGCAGCAGAATAGTTCTGCTGTCAGTCACAAATGATGGTCCTCAAAACTTTCTCAATAGTTCGGTTGGGTTGTTTGGGAAAGGAGACCAGACAGCGAGGTCATCGGTCTCATCGGATTAGGGAAGGAAGGGGAAGGAAGTCGGCTGTGCCCTTTCAAAGGAACCATCCCGGCATTTGCCTGGAGTGATTTAGGGAAATCACGGAAAACCTAAATTAGGATGGCCGGACGCCGGATTGAACCATCGTCCTCCCGAATGCGAGTCCAGTGTCTAACCACTGCGCCACCTCGTTCGGTTTCTCAATAGTGTTTTGTGAAAAGATCATCTTAGCCTTCCAGAGACTCCCATTTGAGTTCGTGGAATACTTTCACAATACTTGTGTTCTAAGTGAACCCACTGGCAACAAATCCAGCAGCAGCTTGCCTCTGAATGGTTTTTATGTTTTCCTTTAATCTGACCTGGTTGTGTTCCCGAACACCTGAGCAGCAGTCAAGAATGGGTCGCACAAGTGTTCTGCATGCAGCCTTCTTTATTTATGAGCTACAGTTTCCTAAAATTCTCCCAACAAACTGAAGTCAACCACTCACCTTTCCTATGACTGACCTAATGTGCTCATTCTATTTCATATCACTTTGCAATGTTATGCCTAAATATTTAATCAATGTGACTGTGTCAAACAACATACTACTAATACTGTATTTGAACATTAAAGGATTTTTTTCTTCTCATCGGCATTAGTTTACGTTTTTCACATTTAGAACAAGCTGCCATTCATCACACCTAACAGAAATTTTGCCTAAGTCATACTGTATACTCTGCCACTCAACAGTGACCTTCCCATACATATATGTGGTGACTGTTCTTTTGCATATGCCTGAAAAGAACAGGCACAATGTTTTGACCCAGCAGCCATTATGAAATAATACGTAACAAATTACATACCTTGGCTGCAAGTGGGCTGTGATTGCAATCAATGGTGAAAGCTGAAAATTTGTGCAGGAGTGGGATTCAAACCTGGGTCTCCTACCGGCTTTGAATCACAGACTGACAAATTTTTAGATTTCCCCCCTTGATTTCAATCAATGCCCACTTCCAGCCAAGGTATGTAATTTCTTTGTGTATTATGTTCCCGACTACACATAAGCACAGTCACAGATTGCTGCTCGCCCCATGTTAGATAGTATAAATATATAGAGAACGAGAGTGGTCTTACCACTGTTCCCTGGAGCACTCCTGATGATACCATTGTCTCTGATGAACACTTGCCATCCAGGACAATGTACTAGGTTCTGTTACTCAAGAAGTCTTTGAGAAACTGTGTCATATGCTTTCCAGAAATCAAGGAATATGGGAGATGCCTGTTGCCCTTCATCTGTAGTTCTCAGGATATTGTGCAAGAAATTGGCAATCTCAGTTTTGCACAACCAATGCGTTCTAAATCTAAACTGATTTATGAATGGGAACTTCTCTGTCTCAAGGAATTTACTGTATTAAAACTAAGAATATACTCAATACAATCCAAGTACCCTCATCAGTTTGTGCAATGGAGTATTTTCTTTTTCTGGTTTGTTAAACTACTTCACGAGTTTGTAAGCTCGCTCCCTACCTACCTTGTATATCAGTCCCTCTGTTATTTAAACTTGTCCCAGGACTCATCGTAGGCTTGTCTGATTTCTTCCTCGGCATGTTTACGCTTTACTTTGTACCTAGCCTCCTCTTACTTTGTACATTTTTGAAGTATGCCTTTTGTTTTTCCTTTAACACATTGACTGCCACAAGGCTGGCAGCTTAACAGAGCCATCTGCTTTGGCTGCACGGCCCTCAGCTTGTTAGAGCTGTTGACCTCTTCATTTTACATTCTTAGACTTCTATTTTTAATTCCTTTTTTTCTCTTCTAGGACCTCCATTGGTGCTTGTTTGATAATTTCTCTTACACTTTCTTGTTGATGTTATAACTTACCACTTCATTCATTAGGTACATCTCTAGTTGCATTTGATAAAGATGTTTTACACTTTCACCTTGCAATAAAGATACTTCATAGATTTCATCAACTGATGGTCTCTGACTGGTGTTCTTCCATTGGGAGAGGAGACCTACAGTATCATTCCAATTACCAGGAAGTGATCAGAGTTGATGTTGCTTTCTCTGTAGACTCTTGCATCCTCAACAAAGCAAATTATCATTTTATTAACCATAATCTACCGGGCTACTACAAATGATTCATTTGTTTTCAGGACTCTAAGTTTTCCAAATTATTACATATACACATATCATTGATGCATGAATAGAACCGTAAACCCACCAAGTTTGCACTGTGCCCACCAGTTGGTGTTAATAGTGCAATGCCTTGACGAAATGGAGACAAAGCAACAAAAAAGCTTTTGTGCAATGAAATAGGTGAGATGTTTACCTGTTACATTGGCGCAACAAGCATTCAGAAAGAATTATGGGAAAGAGCTGCCTTGTAGACAAAGCACTGTGCACTTGTATTGATAATTTAGGAACACTCACCTCCTTAGAAAGAAAAGTACCGGTCAACTCTTTGTGCTAGGTGCAACAGTGGAGAGGGTGAGGGAGTTTCATAAGCAGTTTAAAAAAATGAACGGCCTGTGCAAGTGATGAACTTGAAATACTGCAGCAAACTGTGTGAGAGAATTTGTGATGGTGGTTACATTTCACACTGTACAGTCTTCAGCTCGTGCAACAATTTCAACTGGAAGATTATGCATCACAATGCAGGAACCACTTGAGGATGAACATTTCATCTCTGAGTTGATATTCAGCAACAAAGAAACCTGGCACATATCTAGAAATATTAGTCGCCAAAATGTGAGATTGTGGGGCACTGAAAACTCCTCATGAAATTGTAGTGCATGGATGAGATTCGCCAAAGATTGTTTTCTACACAGTGTTACAGACAAAGCTGTATGGACTGTTTTTCTTCTGTGAGAGAGAGTGACGGCTACCTCTTACCTTGATATGTTGGAGTTGTGGTTGTTTCTACAAGTGACTGCTGATTCTGAGAATTTCACCTTCCAAAAAAGCTGGAGCATCCACTCATTGGAGCACCAATGCTCATCACTACCTAAACGACTAACTTTCACCACACTGGACTTGGCATAGTGGTGAAGATCACCTGGCTGTGTTCCCTTGGCCCCCAGCTTGCCTGAACTAGTGCCTCACGACTTTTTCCTCTGTGGGTACATTAAGGCCCATGTTTACGTACCCCACTGACAAGAACACTGGAACAGCCCAGAGAAAGCATCAATACTGCTGTGCCGACCATTGAGAGAATGTTGCTACATGAGATATGGAACGGACTTGACTCTGAATGTGTGTCGTGTGACTACATGGGCTTTCATAGAACTTTTGTAGGGTACAAAATGCAAACTTGGTAAGTTTATTGTTCTGTTCATGAATCAATCATATTTGTATATGTAATACATTGGAAAATATAGAGCTTTGAAAATGAATGGAACATTTATTGCAACCCAGTATTATCAAACTACTATTTATTTGGTCTGTGTAATATGATATTATGCAATGTGCTAAAGACAAAAGATGTAAATATTAAATTAACCCATTAGTACATTAATAAATTTCTTCATGAAAGAAAAAATTTAAAATTATATCACTCTAGAAGTATCCAGAACACAGTGCATCAGAAGTGTTGGTAGCTTCTTGAAGAATCTGCACCTACTGGCAGTGGTATTCAGAAACAGTTACGTTTCTACTTATTAGAGTTGCTTGGTGACATGCGAATTTGCTACGCCTGGCATTAAGGAGTTAAAATACTTTGCAACATCTTTATGAGATTTGCTTCACTGAATAGTTCATTTGTTTCACTTTGCCATAACCAAAACAGGTACTGCATTTTTAAGGTAAAAAAAAGATGGACACAGTATGTAAGACTGAAGGGCTTAACAAAACAGACTTTATGCTTGTGGGAAGCTTCTTGAACAGTTCAAGGCTACCACTAGCAGCTCATGTATACTTGTGAATGTCATTATTTCTGAAGAAGCTGTTTGTTATCTTCAAGCCATGGTAAGTGTCTTAACTCATGTCCATTACCGTTTAATGTGTTTTCCCCAAATTGTCCTACTGCATCTCTTATTGATGAGTTACCTGTTCTTGCATTAGGCCACCACCAATAAAAAAAAAGTAGTCAATCTTTTAATTTTGATTTGGTCTTTCAATTATCCATCATGTTAAGAGCTGCTTTTTGTCTTCCGGAGGATACACACCTATTACTATTAAAAACCCTCTGGTTACTTTCATTCATACTGTTATTACTGTTATGTATGTACGTATAACACTGTATATTGTTTTTCCATTTATTGATTAGAAGGACTCTCTTGGTCAGATGTACACCATTATATATCATTACCTAATGATGTAGTTCTTTTGGACCTTTTATTTATTTATTTTTTGTCTGTCACAACTGCTCTGCTAACACCCTCTATCGTTCAGTAGCCTATTACATTGCTTTTCATCTTTCCCCTTCTTGTATATTCCATGTGGCCATTTCCAACACATCTGAAATTCCGTATCTTTCACCATGCGTTGGTCATCATGTTTAAGGTCCAACCAGGTTTGACTGGGAATTCTAAGTAGTGAGATTTCACCAACAAAGATTATCATTTTCTAGCTAGGTACTCAGGTAGTGAGGCTGCCACCTTAAGTCTCCCAGCTAGGGTACCTCCATTTTAAGGTATTCCCTTTTCAACCTCTCCCATTAGTTGCATTCTATACTGACTGCACTCTTTATCTGCCATGATGTGAGATTAAGATTTGGTGGCAGAGACACTAAGGAGTTTTCCAAAGTTTTAGTATCTCAGCACACCTGGCACAAGTTGGAACCTCTGAGGACACACCATATTTTTATTTCTGTGGTGACTCTAAAGTAGAGAAGTCATTTGCAAACAGGATGTCTGATGTGGACAATGTAAACTGCCTGAGCGCTGTTACCCAGATCTACCTAAAAATAAGAGTTTGATGAAAGCTCTCACGTAATTAGGAAAGTGACCACATACCTGCAGTTTGATGCAGTACTACCATGCGGTGTTGTATGCTTGATAATGTTCAATGCATTTGATACTGCGTGAAGAGTTTGACAGAGCACTGAAAGACCTGAGTCAAAACAAGGCCCCGGGAGTAGACAACATTCCATTAGAACTACTGACGGCCTTGGGAGAGCCAGTCCTGACAAAACTCTACCGTCTGGTGAGCAAGATGTACGAGACAGGCGAAATACCCTCAGACTTCAAGAAGAATATAATAACTCCAATCCCACAGAAAGCAGGTGTTGACAGATGTGAAAATTACCGAACTATCAGTTTAATAAGTCACAGCTGCAAAATACTGACACGAATTATTTACAGACGAATGGAAAAACTGGTAGAAGCCGACCTCGGGGAAGATCAGTTTGGATTCCGTAGAAATGTTGGAACACGTGAGGCAGTACTGAGCTTACAACTTATCTTAGAAGAAAGATTAAGGAAAGGCAAACCTACATTTCTAGCATTTGTAGACTTAGAGGAAGCTTTTGACAATGTCGACTAGAATACTCTCTTTCAAATTCTAAAGGTGGCAGGGGTAAAATACAGGGAGCAAAAGGCTATTTACAATTTGTATAGAAACCAGATGGTAGTTATAAGAGTCAAGGGGCATGAAAGGGAAGCAGTGGTTGGGAAGGGAGTGAGACAGGGTTGTAGCCTCTCCTCTCCCCGATGTTATTCAATCTGTATATTGAGCAAGCAGTAAAGCAAACAAAAGAAAAATTCTGAGTAGGTATTAAAATCCAGGGAGAAGAAATAAAAACTTTGAGGTTCGCCAATGACATTGTAATTCTGTCAGAGACAGCAAAGGACTTGGAAGAGCAGATGAATGGAATGGACAGTGTCTTGAAAGGAGGATATAAAGATGAACATCAACAAAAGCAAAATGAGGATAATGGAATGTAGTCGAATTAAGTCGGGTGATGCTGAGGGAATTAGATTAGGAAATGAGACACTTAAAAGTAGTAAAGGAGTTTTGCTATTTGGGGAGCAAAATAACTGATGATGGAGGAAGTAGAGAGGATATAAAATGTAGACTGGCAATGGCAAGGAAAGCATTTTTGAACAAGAGAAATTTGTTAACATCGAGTATAGATTTGAGTGTCAGGAAGTCATTTCTGAAAGTATTTGTATGGAGTGTAGCCATGTATGGTAGTGAAACATGGACAATAAATAGTTTGGACAAGAAGAGAATAGAAGCTTTCGAAATGTGGTGCTACAGAAGAATGTTGAAGATTAGGTGGGTAGATCATGTAACTAATGAGGAGGTATTGAATAGGATTGGGGAGAAGAGAAGTTTGTGGCACAACTTGACTAGAAGAAGGGATCGGTTGGTAGGACATGTCCTGAGGCATCAAGGGATCACAAATTTAGCATTGGATGGCAGCGTGGAGGGTAAAAATCATAGAGGGAGACCAAGAGATGAAGACACTAAGCAGATTCAGAAGGATGTAGGTTGCAGTAGGTACTGGGATATGAAGGAGCTTGCACAGGATAGATTGGCATGGAGAGCTGCATCAAACCAGTCTCAGGACTGAAGACCACAACAAAGAGATTATTTTATAAAAATTTGCAAAATGAGGAAGCATAGTGTGTTTCAAGAATTGTTCCTTCTTTGCTACTGTTGTTGGTAACAAGCAGACGAATTGCGAGGGGGTTGCAGCAAAACATTCAATATGTACAGGACCAATGCAGAGGGGCACACTCAAAAATACTAATATTTTAATTGACACTATTGGAGCAAAGCATCATTAGCATTTTATATTTTCTATTATTGTACAGGGTGATTCAAAAAGAATACCACAACTTTAAAAATGTGTATTTAATGAAAGAAACATAATATAACCTTCTGTTATACATCATTACAAAGAGTATTTAAAAAGGTTTTTTTTTTTCACTCAAAAACAAGTTCAGAGATGTTCAATATGGCCTCCTCCAGACACACGAGCAATATCAACCCGATACTCCAACTCGTTCCACACTCTCTGTAGCATATCAGGCGTAACAGTTTGGATAGCTGCTGTTATTTCTCGTTTCAAATCATCAATGGTGGCTGGGAGAGGTAGCTCTCTGCTAGCTCTGAGAGTCGATTTTCCTGGGCTGTGAACAAATGCTTGCTGGATGCGTGCTACATTTTCATCACTCGTTCTTGGTTCTCGGCCGTCCAGAACTTTTCCCTTTGCACAAACACCCATTCTCTGTAAACTGTTTATACCAACGTTTAATGCACCACCTATCAGGAGATTTAACACCATACTTCGTTCGAAATGCACGCTGAACAACTGTCGTCGATTCAATTCTGCCGTACTCAATAACACAAAAAGCTTTCTGTTGAGCGGTCGCCATCTTAGCATCAACTGACGCTGACGCCTAGTCAACAGTGCCTCAAGCGAACAAATGTACAACTAAATGAAACTTTATAGCTCCCTTAATTCGCCGACAGATTGTGCTTAGCTCTGCCTTTTGTCGTTGCAGGGTTTTAAATTCCTAAAGTTGTGGTATTCTTTTTGAATCACCCTGTAAATATAAAAAAAAACCAAGTACTGTTCCAAATGTTCAGCAGTAAGATTGTGTCTTCAATCACTCAAAACATATTTATATTCAGAAAAGGAACCTGAGGTAAATGTGCAGTATTTGAATTTGGGTGCTACGTTGGCACTTATTGGTTCCATTAAAGGTTCATCTGTCCCATTAATAAAACTATCAATTTGGCACAAGGGTTCAAAGCCTGGGTTATTGTTTAAAATGTTTTCAAACTTTTCTTGATGTTTTCTTGGGAATACTTCCGGCAATGAGGAGTTCAAATAATTTTATTCATTAACTAAATAGATTCATTCAACACCAAACCCTTCAGTTTCAAGCTTTTTAGTAATTGCAGGTATGTGGGAAAAAATGAGAATCACGGCCATGTACTTTTTAATATTGGAATCATAACACACTTCTTTGCACTGGCAAACTACCAACGCCTCTGCACTGTCGAAGTCATTTACTACCCTGTTAATGGCATTGAAATGTTCATTGTAAAACAACACAGCTTCGACCCATGTACCCTGAGTTATCACCGGTTTGGGAGGTACAGCCACATTTTGTAGTTTTTCTTTGTAGGTCTTGAAGCGAACAGGAGCCTTTAAAAAATTTTCTTTATGGATTAAACCAGTTTATATTCACAAATGTGAAACATACTTTTTCAGCAAGGCAATGTACGCCATGAGCAACGCATGCCACATGAATCAATTTGGGATAAAATACTCTGATGGCTTTTCCTGCTTTAATAAATACTAACACCCTTCCATATGCAAAAGATTCTGGAAATATTTTTCTAATAACCTTGTTCACAAATCTGGCTATTGTAGAATGATTTACTTTTACAAGTTCTTTGGAGGATGCTAATTAGGAAGAAGGTGTTTCTTTTACAGCACCAACAATTAAATTTGCAATGTAATGGCCACATGTGTCTAGTTTCGTCAATTGAAATCCAGATAATGCTGTCCTTGAGTTCATTGCATATTTCTTCTAGAATATTTACGTAAATTGTCGGTATGTATTTTTTTAACGCAATGTTGATTCATCTGCTATATTTTGATTTAAGCAAAATTTGTGCAGGAAACCTTTGAGGGTAGGGTTTGTAAGTTTGTGAAGAGGAATATTGCTTGCAATAAATGCTTCACACAGATCCATGTTAAATCGAATTTTTTGGTTACCTTTGGACAAATCCCTGCTACAGCAACTTGCTGTTGTCAGAAGTAGTTGTTGTTGGGGTCCTTTTTTCTGCATTTCTGTGATATGACGACTTGTCTTGACATTCTGGCCTATTTGAAACTTTTTTTGCACAAAACGTTTTTCTCACAAACTCAACTATATAAAACAATTCCATCATATGTAAATGTTCGAGAATGGTCAACTATCCATGAAACAACATTTCTTTTTTCGGGCAGCATGGTGTGCAACACATTACACACAACACGTCATAAACATGTTCAACTGTGTACAAGTAAATAGAAGGCTAAATTGAAACAATGGACGTGCGACTAAAAGCTTGCGTAGTTTAATTTAATTGTTGCTGACGTGTACGATATGACAACGGAAGGCATTAACTGGTGGTGCGGGCGCAGGAGCATTGTCTGTCTGCCTGTTCCTGGTCCTCTTCTGTAATGATTTAGCTAGGCAGTGGCCCCTCTATTAGCGACTGCATGCAGTTCTATATCGTGGTCAATCTGAGAGAAAAAAGGTTTGTTGGATTAAAAGAGGAGAGAAAGGGACCAAAGTATGAGGTCGTCAGTCCCTTGTTCCGGATAAAAACGCCACAAGTGTGAGATTAAAACAAACAAGACTGACAACTCAACACAGAATGAAAAAAAAAACATCACAAGAACGATGAAGGGCAACAAACATGTAAATGGACAAAAGGGGACAAGAAAACCAGAGAAATGCTAGAAAAGGGATGAAGAGATTAAAACAACAAAGCAGATTACCATGGCTGGCTGACCATGAGAATAAAAAGGAGAAGCCAGCCACTCTGCAACACATTAAAACCTCCACCCAAAAAGCACTAGGGAGGAGGATACAGAGGGACAAAGGACATGCGCTACAACTTAGATCAAATGATAAAACCCACCCTCACGAATAAAACGTAAAACTAGGTCAGCCAATTAGGTGTTGTCAGACAGAATTAGTGGCAATGAGTTCGCTAACCCAAGATTTCGTCGCTGGACAGTCAAAGTGGGACAGTGCACCAGAATATGGGCCACTGTCAACTGGGTGCCGCACCGACATTCAGGCAGGTCCTCAAGGCGCAGGAGGTAACCGTGGGTCGCCCAAGCGTGGCCAATGTGGAGCCTGCAAAGGACAACTGATTCCCTGCGAGAGGCCCACATGGAAGACTTCCACTTGCAGTCTCCTTAACGACACGCAGTTTGTTGTGTGTACTGTTATGCCATTCCATCTCCCAAAGCCGGAAAACCCTGCGGCATAAGTCAGAACGCAGGTCAGGTTCAGAGATGCCCATTTCCAGAAGCGGTTTTCATGTAGCCTGTCAGCAAGTTCATTGCCTGGGATGCTGACGTGTCCTAGGGTCCACACACACACACACACTACTGAATGATGGGACCGGTCCAGGGCATAGATGGACTCCTGGATGGACACTACCACAGGATGGCGAGGGTAGCACTGGTCAATGGCTTGTAGGCTGCTCAAGGAATCAGTACACAGAAGAAACAATTCCCCGGGGCATGAACGGATATACTGAAGTACACGAGAGTTGGTCACCAGCTCTGCAGTGAATACACTGCCGCCACTGAGCAAGGAATACTGTTCAAAATGGCGTCTGTGGACATAGGCGAAGCCAACATGACCATCAGCCATCAAGCCGTCAGTGTACCAGGTGTACCGGTACAAAATGAGCATTTTTTGTGAAAATGAAACACTAATTTTGAATTGAAAATTAAAAACATTTTATTCAAAGTACTGACCATTGCTTTCTATACATTTTGACCACCTTTCTAGCAATTTGTGGACACTACGCCAATAGAAATGTTCGTATTTTGAAGCAAACCAATCATACACCCAAATTTGGACTTCTTCGTAGGAATCGAAGTGTTCCTCAGCCAATGTGTGTCCCATTGATGAAAACAAATGGTAGTCGGAAGAACCCAAGTCTGGTGAATACGGTGGGTGGGGTAGCAGCTCCCAGCCAAGTGTTTTGATTGTATCCTGATCCAGTGTTGCTATGAGTGCAGGTGCATTGTCGTGTAAAAAAATTACTTTGCAATGTTTTCTGGCCCATTCTGGACTTTTTTCGATCAAAGCATAGTTCAAATTGATCATTAGTTGTCTGTAGTGATTAGTATTCACAGTTTCATCAGGTTTTAGAAGCTCATGGTACACCACACCTTTCTGATCCCACCAAACACAAGAGCATTGTCTTCTTGCCAAATCGATCTGGTTTTGCAGTCGATGTTGAAGGTTGTCCCGGATTAACCCATAATTTTTCCTATTTTGGAGTCTTAAAATAAATCCATTTTTCATCGCCAGTAACAATTTGATGCAAAATTGATTTTCTTTCATGTCTTTGAAGCAAAATTTGACAAATGGTTTTTCAGCTTTCCACCTGTCTTTCATTCAATTCATGTGGCACCCATTTTCCACACTTTTGGATCTTTCCCATAGCTTTCAAATGGTCAGAAATTGTTTGTTGTGCAACATTTAGCATTGCTGCCATTTGCTTCTGACTCAAAGTATCATCTTCATCCAATATTGCTTGCAATTTGGCACCTTTGAACTTTTTTGGTGGTCTTCCACGTTCTTCATTTCTTACATCAAAATTATTATTTCTGAACTGTTGAAATCATCTTTTGCATGTTGCTTCTGATAGAGCATGATCACTATATGCCTCCACAAGCATTCGATGTGGCTCTCCAGCACTTTTTTTCAAATGAAAACAAAAAATTAATGCTTTCGACAAATCATTAGTTTCTGGTACAAAATTCAACATTATTAACACGATGAAAACATATGATGTTTTTTCCATGACTTGATGTATGCTAAATATCTGACAGACGTCATACCAACCAAACAAAAAAAAAAAAAAAATTAAAGCTCGTTCACAACAAATATTCCCTATCGATACATTTGTATCTTAACGCTCATTTCATTTCATACCGGTACAGCTGGTAAACCACTTCAGAGCCCCGGAACACATCGAGAGGAAGTGACAGCGGAGAGCGGCAGGATTAACTGAGTCCTTAGGGTCTTGTGAAAGGTCCAGACAAATCTGCGGCCTAAGTGTACGCCATGGAGAAGTATGCGGATGGGAGGTGGTAAAAAGGATGACTCCAGTTCAGACAGTAGGGATTGCATGCGAACCGCAATCGTTAGCCCTGACCTGGGCCGCTGATGCAGGAGATGAACTGCTGCAGGTGGAAAAAGGAGACAGCAACTCGGATGCTCAGGAGAACTACGAATGTGTGCAACGTAACTGGCGAGCAGCTGTGCATGTAAGATCTGCAATGGAGGGACTCCCGCCTCCACCAGACTCGTTCTAAAAGCTCCTGTCGCTAGGTGAACACCACAGTGGCGCACTGGGTCGAGTACACGCAATGCTGAGGGTGCCGCCGAACCATAAACCAGACTCCCATAGTCATGGTGGGATTGAACAAGGGCTCTGTAGAGCTGCGACAGCGTAGAGCGATCTCCACCATAGTTGGTGTTGCTCAGGCAGCGGAGGTCACTGAGGTGCTGCCAGCACTTCTGCTTAAGCTGATGAAGGTAAGGTAGCCAAGTCAATCGGGCCTTGAAAACAAGTCCTAAAAATCAATATGTCTCCACTACAGTGAGTGGATAACCATGAAGGTAAAGTTCTGGTTCCAGATGAACTGTATGACGCCGACAGAAGTGCATGACATGACTTTGCAGCAGAAAACTGGAAATTGTGGGCGAGAGCCCATGACTGCACCTTGTGGATGGCTCCCTATAGGCACTGCTCAGCAACACTAGTACTGGTGGAGCAGTACGAAATGCAGAAGTTGTCTGCATACAGCTGCTGCTAGATCATTAATGGCCACTAAAAACAGAGATAAGCTCAATACAGAGCCCTGCAGGACCCCATTCTCCTGGATATGGGGAGAACCACGGGAGGCACCAACTTGGACCCAGAAAGTACGAAGTGACAGGAAATTTTGGATAAAAATCGGGAGCGGGTCAAAGAGACCCCATTCGTATAATGTGGCAAGGATATATGTTGCCAGGTGGTGTCATACGCTTTGCGTAGATCAAAAATGACGGCAACAAGGTGTTATCTGGAAAAGGCTGTTTGGATGGCAGACTTGAGGGACACAAGATTATAAGTGGCAGAAGCCACTCTGACATGGAGCCAGTAGGCCATGTGACTCCAGGACCCAACCCAACCACTGACACACCGTATGTTCCAGCAGCTTACAAAGAACGTTGGTGAGGCTGACAGCTATCCACATCAAGCGGATTTTTACTGGCTTTGAGCACCAGAACAAAGGTGCTCTCCTGCCATCACGATGGAACGATGCCATTGCACCAGATCCGGTTGAAGATGATGAGGAGATGGCACTTTTAGTCAGACAAAAGATGTTCAATCATCTGACTGTGGATCCCATCCAGCCCAGGAGCTGTGTTGGGACAACGTGCAAGTGCGCTGACGAGCTCCCACTCTGTAACTGGGGCATTATAGGGTTCACTGTGGTGTGTAGTGAATGAGAGGACTTTCCTTTCCATCCACCGTTTGAGGGTGCGAAACGCTGTCGGGTTGTTCTCCGATGCAGAGGCTCGAGCATAGTGCTCAGCAAAGTGCTGGGCAATTGTGTTTGTCAGTACATAGCACGCCATTGATGGTAACACCAGGGACACCTGTTGGGGTCTGGTACCCAAAAACTTGTTTGATCTTCATCCAGATTTGGGAAGGTGACACATGGCACCCAATGGTCGACACGTACCTCTCCCAACACTCTTGTTTTATAAGCTGGTGTACACGGGCACGGAGCTGCTTAAAGGCTATCAGGTGGTCTAGGGAAGGGTGCTGCTTATGTCGCTATAAAGCTCACCGATGCTCTGTAATTGCGTCAGCGACTTCCGGTGACCACCAAGGGACTGTCTTTCGCCAGGGGCACCCTAAAGAGTGAGAGATCGCGCTTTCTGCCGCAGAAAAGATTGTGGTAGTCACCTGCTCAATCATCACATTGATGTTACATGTGGGGGAGATTCAGTGGTGACATCAGAGGTGAAAGTTTCCCAGTCCACTTTGTTTAAAGCCCATCTGGGCAGGCATCCGTGCGCCTGACGCCAGGGAGTGACAGGAAGATGGGGAAGTGGTCACTACCACACAGGTCGTCATGGGCTCTCCAGGGATAGATGTGAGAAGTCCTGGGCTGCAGATTGATAAATTACTGGCCAAGTAACTTCCCCAAGCCACACTGAAATGTGTTGCAGCCCCATTATTTAAGAGGCAAAGGTCAAATTGAGACAGTAAAGTTATGACATCTTTGCCTCGGCCAGTAAGCACGGTGTCACCCCACAAGGGGTTATGGGCATTAAAGTATCCCAGATGTAGGAAAGGTTTAGGGAGTTGATCAATCAGTGCAGTTAATACATTCAGGGGTACTGCACTATCTGGAGGAAGATATACATTGCATACAGTTATTTCCTGCATCATCCATATTCTGACAGCCACAGCTTCAAGATGGGTTTGAAGGGGCACAGTTTCACTACAGACTGAGTTTGTGTCCTAAATGCAAACTCCACCGGACACACTATTACAGTCGCTACGGTTCCTGTAATATCCCTTATGGCCACAGAGGGCAGGTGTCCGCATTGCCGGGAACCAGATTTCCTGGATGGCTATGCAGAAAGGAGGTGTAAAGCTTAAAAGTTGCTGTAGCTCAGCCAGGCGGTGGAAAAAAGCGCCGCAATTCCACTGGAGGATGACGACATTGTGTGACTGGGAAGGCATGGAACATTCAATGAGGAAGTTTATGCCTCAGGGTCACCTGCTGCCACTGACGTATTGCCTGAGAAGTCTATATCCATTGTGTCTGAGGGTCCAGAGAGATCAAGGTCCTCAGCGGACGCCAGAATCTCCACACCATCCTCAGACGCAGAGCTTGTAGGCAGCAGTGGTCTGGGTGCCACCGCAAGTTCCTTGTTCTTGGGGGTCTTCTCTTTCAATATCTTGCATTGTTACTTGGGTTTCCCTGGTTGGGAGGACTTCACTGAATCAGTCTCTGGGACTGAGGATGAGCGTGAAGCCCTACGACCAGCTGCTTTTGGGCTCTTGCCACTGTCGGGTGTCACCTTTCCCACAAGCAGAAACTTGGGAAGGGAGTGACCCAAGGGACCCCTTCCTAACGAGAGGAGCCGAAGAAGACTTACGCTTCTCTGGCTGAGAAGTGGCGACTGATGACCCCAATGGTTGGGAGGGGTTGCTCCTGAAATAGGTTGTGCAGGAGCAACAGGGAGGGAAGTGCCCCCCCACCATCAAGGGGGCAGGTATAGTCTCCCAGTTCTGAGAGGTGACAGGAATTAGAAGAACTGATGGGGTGGCAACTGTTGTTGTAGTGGCGGTGTATGAAGTGGTCATAGCCACAGGATGTAGGCGCTCAAATTTCCTCTTAGCCTCAGTGTGGGTCAGTCAGTCCAGGGTCTTATATTCCATGATTTTCCTCTCTTTCTGTAAAATCCTGCAGTCTGGCAAGCAAGGTGAATGATGCTCTCTGTAGCTGGATGTGATGGATGTCCACAATGTCAACAGGTGGGGCTGTGTAAGTACAGTGAGAAGATATATGGCCAAACTTCCAGCACTTAAAGCACTGCATCGAGGGAGGGATATATGGCTTGATGTCACAGCGGTATACCATCCCCATGATCTTCTCGGGCAATGTGTCACCCTCGAAGGCCAAGATGAAGGCACCTGTGGCAACCTGATTATTCCTCGGACCCCGATGGATGCGCCAGACGAAATCCCTGTGGAATATAATACCCCGGACCATATTTAAGCTCTTATGGGGCGTGATGGTAACAGATACATTCCCCAACTTGTCACATGTGAGTAGTTCCCATGACTGGGCAGAGGATGCTGTTATTATCAAAACTGACCCAGAGCACATTTTGGGCAAGCCCTCCACCTCCCCAAACTTGTCCTCCAAATGCTCCACAAAAAACTGAGGCTTCATGAACATGGAAGATTCCCTATCAACTCTTGAACATACGAGGTACTGGGGCGAATAAGCTTCACTGCCATGGTATTCCTCCCATGGTGTGGCCAGGGGGGAAAAGATTTGGGGTCATATTTCTTAGCATTGAAGTTAGACTCCGCCCACTTAGAGACTGCTGGTGGCAGACCACCAGCAAGACATGACGTACATGGGAGAGAGTGGGGAGGGAGGGGGAGAGTGGGGAGGGGGGGGAGAGTGGGGAGGGGGGGGGAGAGTGGGGAGGGGCGACAGAGAGAGACTGGGGAGGGGGGACAGAGAGAGACTGGGGAGGGGGTGTGTAGAGTGGGGAGGGGGGTGTAGAGTGGGGAGGGGGGTGTAGAGTGGGGAGGGGGGTGTAGAGTGGGGATGGGGGTGTAGAGTGGGGATGGGGGGTGTAGAGTGGGGATGGGGGGGTGTAGAGTGGGGGGGGTGTAGAGTGGGGAGGGGGGTGTAGAGTGGGGAGGGGGTGTAGAGTGGGGAGGGGGGGTGTAGAGTGGGGAGGGGGGGGTGTAGAGTGGGGAGGGGGGGGTGTAGAGTGGGGAGGGGGGGGTGTAGAGTGGGGAGGGGGGGGGTGTAGAGTGGGGAGGGGGGGTGTAGAGTGGGGAGGGGGGTGTAGAGTGGGGAGGGGGGGTGTAGAGTGGGGAGGGGGGGGGGTGTAGAGTGGGGAGGGGGGGTGTAGATTGGGGAGGGGGGGGTGTAGAGTGGGGAGGAGGGGGGGGGGGGGTGTAGAGTGGGGAGGGGGGGGTGTAGAGTGGGGAGGGGGGGGGTGTAGAGTGGGGAGGGGGGGTGTAGAGTGGGGAGGGGGGGGTGTAGAGTTGGGAGGGGGGGTGTAGAGTGGGGAGGGGGGGGGGGGTGTAGAGTGGGGAGGGGGGGGGTGTAGAGTGGGGAGGGGGGGGGGTGTAGAGTGGGGAGGGGGGGGGGGGTGTAGAGTGGGGAGGGGGGGGTGTAGAGTGGGGAGGGGTGGGGTGTAGAGTGGGGAGGGGTGGGGTGTAGAGTGGGGAGGGGGGGGGTGTAGAGTGGGGAGGGGGGGGTGTAGAGTGGGGAGGGGGGGGGTGTAGAGTGGGGAGGGGGGGTGTAGAGTGGGGAGGGGGGGTGTAGAGTGGGGAGGGGGGTGTAGAGTGGGGAGGGGGGTGTAGAGTGGGGAGGGGGGGTGTAGAGTGGGGGCGGAGAGAGTGGGGGCGGAGAGAGTGGGGGCGGAGAGAGTGGGGGCGGAGAGAGTGGGGGCGGAGAGAGTGGGGGCGGAGAGAGTGGGGGCGGAGAGAGTGGGGGCGGAGAGAGTGGGGGCGGAGAGAGTGGGGGCGGAGAGAGTGGGGGCGGAGAGAGTGGGGGCGGAGAGAGTGGGGGCGGAGAGAGTGGGGGCGGAGAGAGTGGGGGCGGAGAGAGTGGGGGCGGAGAGAGTGGGGGCGGAGAGAGTGGGGGCGGAGAGAGTGGGGGCGGAGAGAGTGGGGGCGGAGAGAGTGGGGGCGGAGAGAGTGGGGGCGGAGAGAGTGGGGGCGGAGAGAGTGGGGGCGGAGAGAGTGGGGGCGGAGAGAGTGGGGGCGGAGAGAGTGGGGGCGGAGAGAGTGGGGGCGGAGAGAGTGGGGGCGGAGAGAGTGGGGGCGGAGAGAGTGGGGGCGGAGAGAGTGGGGGCGGAGAGAGTGGGGGCGGAGAGAGTGGGGGCGGAGAGAGTGGGGGCGGAGAGAGTGGGGGCGGAGAGAGTGGGGGCGGAGAGAGTGGGGGCGGAGAGAGTGGGGGCGGAGAGAGTGGGGGCGGAGAGAGTGGGGGCGGAGAGAGTGGGGGCGGAGAGAGTGGGGGCGGAGAGAGTGGGGGCGGAGAGAGTGGGGGCGGAGAGAGTGGGGGCGGAGAGAGTGGGGGCGGAGAGAGTGGGGGCGGAGAGAGTGGGGGCGGAGAGAGTGGGGGCGGAGAGAGTGGGGGCGGAGAGAGTGGGGGCGGAGAGAGTGGGGGCGGAGAGAGTGGGGGGGGAGAGTGGGGGGGGGGAGAGAGTGGGGGGGGGGGAGAGAGTGGGGGGGGGAGAGAGTGGGGGGGGGGAGAGTGGGGGGGGAGAGTGGGGGGGGGGAGAGTGGGGGGGGGAGAGTGGGGGGGAGAGTGGGGGGGGAGAGTGGGGGGGGAGAGTGGGGGGGGGGAGAGTGGGGGGGAGAGTGGGGGGGAGAGTGGGGGGGAGAGTGGGGGGAGAGTGGGGGGAGAGTGGGGGGGAGAGTGGGGGGGGGGAGAGTGGGGGGGGGAGAGTGGTGGGGGGGGAGTGGTGGGGGGGGAGAGTGGGGGGGGAGAGTGGGGGGGAGAGTGGGGGGGAGAGTGGGTGGGAGAGTGGGGGGGAGAGTGGGTGGGAGAGTGGGGTGAGAGAGTGGGGTGAGAGAGTGGGGGGAGAGTGGGGGGAGAGTGGGGGGGAGAGTGGGGGGGAGAGTGGGGGGGAGGGGGGGAGAGTGGGGGGGAGAGTGGGGGGAGAGTGGGGGGGAGAGTGGGGGGGAGAGTGGGGGGGAGAGTGGGGGGGAGAGTGGGGGGGAGAGTGGGGGGGAGAGTGGGGGGGAGAGTGGGGGGGAGAGTGGGGGGGAGAGTGGGGGGGAGAGTGGGGGGGGAGAGTGGGGGGGGGGAGAGAGTGGGGGGGGGAGAGAGTGGGGGGGGGAGAGTGGGGGGGAGAGTGGGGGGGAGAGTGGGGGGGAGAGTGGGGGGGAGAGTGGGGGGGGAGAGTGGGGGGGGAGAGTGGGGGGGGAGAGTGGGGGGGGAGAGTGGGGGGGGGAGAGTGGGGGGGAGAGTGGGGGGGGAGAGTGGGGGGGGAGAGTGGGGGGGGAGAGTGGGGGGGGAGAGTGGGGGGGGAGAGTGGGGGGGGAGAGTGGGGGGGGGAGAGATTAAAAATAAAATGCTAGCAACAGATGCCTGAAAAATTATGCATTAGAAATTGCTATTAAGTCAGAGATACAGAAAGGACAGACTGATAATAAAGCCTGTGTGCAATATATGTGGGCAGCAATGAAGCCTATAGTGGAAAACAAGCATCCAAGCAAAGAAAATGTAAACTAGACCCATGAAATGAGACAGGGACAGAAAGGGTCCGAGAAGATGAACAGTACAAAGACGATAGTACAATGACAAGGTTAAAAGCACCTTATTTTTTACAAATGTGACACTGGCATAAAATTTTCTGTTATTTTGGTACATGTGGAGTAACAAGTACAGTGTCAACTAGATCTGCAGACTAGTTTTACTTATGTAGCTATAAAGAATGGTCCTGTGAAGATTATTTTGTTTTTATGGCCACAAAATAATTTTTTAGTTAGTTTATCACAATAATTCGCTGTAAGATAGTAGAGATTTATAAGGGTCTGCCTCCTAATTTTCAATTATTATGAAATGGGGATGGCTAAATTCAAATGTGTGAAAAATGAACCATCTGAGTGCCAAAACTACAAAGAAAGGAGAAAACATCAAGAAAGCGCATAATGTGGTGGTAAAGAATTGTCAGTTAAAGGTGACAGAGTCAAAACCATTGGCACACCAGAATAGTGTGTAGCCCTTTTGCAACACAGGTGTGCATATGATGAAAGCTGACCAAAAGCAAATGTGAAAAAAATTCTTAGCAACACTTGGACCATTTGAAAAGGAAACTGATGCTTTACTCTGATTTGTTACCTTATGGTGGTAGGTGGTTAGTGTTTAAAGTCCCGTCGACAACGAGGTCATTAGAGACGGAGCCCAAGCTCGGGTTAGGGAAGGATTGGGAAGGAAATCGGCCGTGCCCTTTCAAAGGAACCATCCCGGCATTTGCCTGAAACGATTTAGGGAAATCACGGAAAATCTAAATCAGGATGGCCGGAGACGGGATTGAACCGTCGTCCTCCCGAATGCGAGTCCAGTGTGCTAACCACTGCGCCACCTCGCTCGGTTTACCTTATGCAAACAATGAACAGTAATCAAGGCTGTAGGTGAAAACTGGTGGCAGTGCACTATAAAAGGCGAAGTTGAGTATTTGCCACAAATGTTATGACCAGTTTATTCTCAGATGAAAACAGATTTCTGTTATTAATTATAATAACACAATATTTGAAAAATATGACTAAGTGTTCTGGGGCAGCTGGATGTAAAAGGGTTTGAGAAGCCGCCAGGATTGCAAAAACTGAAAAATTAATCTGTCAACAGAACAATTAACATGTCCATAAAAGTAATTTGGTAATGAGAAAACAGTAATCTATAATATAAATTGCTGGGCTCTTTATCAGATCTGGAACCCACTGACTTCACACATTTTGGACATACACCTACACTGATTATCTTCCCAGATGCTGACACCATCTTCTGCAAAATATTAAGAGTGGAAACATTAACCACACAAACAAGGAACAGACTTCCGTATATCCGCCTCACCACTATAGTTCTCTGGTGCGATTGTTTAGGTGCGTTTGGCCGAGAAAACAATGTGTTCACTTCATGTATCACCAGTCATTTACTATGGATTTAATAACAGATGTGGTCTTCTTACAGTGTAATTCAACTGTGAATTATTAAGTGAAACTTCAGAAGGAAAATGCTCACATAAAATGAACTTGGGTATTTTACTGTGGAGGTTGTGTTTCTTCAATCTTATCCTTCCAACAAGAGAGTAATCTTTCTTATCATGAATGTCACCATTATTTTATCACATGGATCTTTTAAAACCAAAAGTGTCATAAGCTTAATGATATTTCCCATAGTGAGTTCCTAATATAACATTGCAAAAACAACAACAACTACAAAGTAAACAAAAATACTCTTATTTATTCAGGAAACAACCAACTAATACAACAACACTAGACAAATAAACAATGTTTATACTTACTATCAACATCTTTAACTTTCAAGAAACTTAACATTGCAAAGTAGTTCCATTGACATAAATGTTACAGACTCAGATCTTCAACAAATACTTTTTTATATAAAAATATTTCTTTTGTTACAGCTGAAATGACTAGGAATTAGTGACAAATATATTCACTTAACTCATAATCCCAAGGATAGAATCAAGACATGCTAAATAGTACCAAATATTTGGACTCACTATAAATACATTGGTATTTGTTGAAGTGTGTGGTCCATACCATAATGCATCACAATGACAGAACATGAACACTTGAGTAATAGGTTTTCAAACTGAGTAATATCTGCCTGACACTTTCATGCATACTTTAATTTAGGAAAAAAAACCAGTTCCTGCTGGTTAATAAATGCATGGCCTCTCTTTCTACATAAGACGGTATATTGGAGAACTTCGCTGATATGGTAACTTGGAGAATGCATCTCACCTCCTAGAACAGAGAGGCTTTATTAAAAATGTATCTAAATATTTGAGTGGTGTGTGTTCTACCACTCATGATAGCACTGCTGATGCATACATTAGTATGAAATAGAGAGTGATGTAGGAATTCTTGACTTCCAGCTGCAAAGGACATTTTGGTAATGCAAAGCAAGTTGAAAATTTGTGCCGGACCAGGATGAGGGATATTGCATTGCAGCATGCACCAAGTTGGAAACTGGAGTCTCTCAGGAACACTGGATGGCCAAAGCAGTTAAGGCAACTGTTCATAAGAAGCAGTGAATTTGGGCTTCAGTCCTGGCACGGCACAAATTTTTAACTTTTGCCATTACATTAAAACAATGCCCTGTAGGGTTGGAAGTAATGAATCCCCACCCAACCCTTCACTTTCTTTCCTCATTATCTACTTCATATAAAAATGTTTTTTTACAGAAATCAGGAACAAAAACTTCCAAATCTAAATAACAGAGTTAAATCTGAAACTAATAAAAACAACAGGTAAGATAGATAAATGTTACAATGAATACACAAAGTGAGATTTATACTTTGCCCATTTGAATGTTGTAGCAGAGCAATTTAGTAATGGCTACAGGTTAACACTTGCAATTTACTTAAAATTTGAATATTTCTACTGTAACTACTAAAACGGCAAGGAGGTAATTTCAGAATAATTTTAACACCTCCTAGAAAAGGTTAACATGGTCTCATTTCCTTACTTTAAAACTTCTGCATTAACACTCCATTAAATTGATACAGTGGTCATGAGAAAAGTGGAAAACCGGAGGCAGGTGTGAGGATAAAATCCTCATCACACAAGCCAGTTAATTTGGGTTTCTCTACTCATCTCAGAGAAATACTAAGAGGATGTCAACAAAGCCGCTGTTAAGATCTTTCTGTTCAACTAAACTAGTGAGATCTTAGCATCAAAAGGACTTACTTGTCTGTCCTTCTAATAGGCAAAAGTCTCTAATCATTTTTCATGTCAACTATCTGAAGAGATTTATGATTACCAACAATCCAAACACATGATTTATCATGGTAACACCACAAAAGGTGTTTAGAAACATCCAGCCCATCTCCAATATTTGTAACAAGAAAGAATGACCACACAGAACCTTTACCATCTGTATGATAAATGTAGGTGACTCTCCAATCAATCAAGATAGCTCAGGAGTAACATTGGCAGATCTACAGAAATACTCCATAGGTGAGAGTGTTAAAATACTAGTGGTGACCTGCCAAAGTATTTGCAATGAAGTGCCAGAATTTGAAGCACTCCTTAAAAGCAATGAAATTCATGTAATACTATGTGCCAAAAGCTCGTTAAAAACTGAGGTTGATAGTAGCGGTATTTCTGAGGAAAATTTAAGCGTACACCAAAAGGATAAGCTAACAGGAAATAGAGATGGTGTATTTGTCACAGTAGAGAAGAAACTCAAACACACTGAGATAGAAATTGAAGCTGCATGCAAAACTGAGCAACTCAGTACCACTGGTTCACACAAAATTATAACTTGATTCTTCTACTGACCAACAGACTTACTTCCTGATGTAACCAAAAACTTTAAAGGAAACATCAGTTCATAGTGTAATCATTGCAGGAGACTTTAACCATCCAATAATCAATTGGGATAATTCTAGTTTTGTTAGTGGTAGGAACGACAAGACATACTGTGAAACATTACTAAATGCTTTTTCTGAAAACAACGTAGAATAGACAGTTCAGAATCCTACTCATGATGGAAATACATTAGATCTAATGGTAACAAACAGACCTGGCCTCTTTGAGGATGTCAAGCCAAACTGGTATCAGTGACTATCAGGCAGTTACAGCGACAATGAATATAAAGTAAAAAAGGCAACTAAAAAAAGTAGAAAGATTTACCTGTTCGGCATACTAGACGAAGAAACAGTAATGTCACAACTTAATCTTTTTCAGCTCAGGATAGGAGCGTGTAGGAGAACTATGGCTCAAGTTTATAAGAACAGTTGACCATACCCCACATAACAGTTCATGATGAGAGGGATCCTCCAGGATATACTGTAAAGAAACTTCTAAGGAAACAGATTACTGTGTAATAGGTATAAAGCAAAGCATAACACTATGCATATAAAGATGTTGAATGGAATGTGTTTGGTTGTCAAGAGAGCAATGCGTGAACCCTGCAGTGACTACTGTAGCATAACATAATGAAAGATTTTTCAAAAAACTTTTAGAACTTCTGATCATGTGTGAAGGCTCTTAGTGGCACTAAAATTAAGAGCCAGTCACTCACGGGCAAGACAGAAACTGAAAGGAGTAGAGAACAAGCAGAAATGCTTAACTGAGTTCCCAAATGTTGCTTTACAAAGGAAAATCTAAGATTATTACCCCAATATAATGTTCATACCACTGAAAAGATGAGTGAGATAGGTGTTAGTGTCAATGGCATTGAGAAACAGGGCACAATGGAATCCCTATCAGATTCATTACCCAGTCTGAAGGATGGGTAGCAGAACTAACTCACAAAACTAGCCCCCACTAGCCTAGACATCCATTAGTTGTGGAATCTTAGAATGTATTATGAGCTCAAACATAATGAGGTATCTCTAGCAAAATGATCTCCTCCATACCAATTAGCATAGATTTAAAAAACATCGACCACTTGAAACACAGCTTACACTTTTCTCACATGACGTACTGAAAGCCATGGATCAAGAGTCAGAAAGACAATATTTCTCAATTGCTGAAAAGCATTTTACTCAATACCACATCTACAGTTATTACCGAAAGTACAGTCGTATGTAGTATGGGGCCTAAAGCGAAATCTATGACTAGGTTGAAAATTTTTTTGTCAGGATGATGCAACACATTATCTTGAATGGAGAGACATCGACAGATGCAGAATTAACACCAAGAGTACCCGAGTTAAGTATGTTCGGTCCTCTGCTGTTCATGTAATATATTAACAACCCTACAGACAATATTAACAGTAACCTCAGACTTTTCTGCACATGATGTAGTTATGTACACTGATTTACAGTCCGAGAGAAGCTGCATAAATATTCAGTTAGATCTTTGTAAGGTTTCAAATTGATGCAAAGGTTGGCAACTAGCTTTAAATTTTCAGAAATATGAAACTGTGCACTTTGCAAAACAGAAAAATGTAGTACATTGTGACTATAAAATCAACAAGTCATAGCTGGAATCGATTAACTCATACAAATACCTGGGTGTAACTCTTTGTGGTGATATTAAATGAAACAATCACATGGCCTCAGTCATGGGTAAAGAAGGTAGACTTTGATAAATGTAAATCAGTCTACAAAAGAGATTGCTTACAAATCATGTGCGTGGCCCGTACTAGAATATTATTGAAGTGTGTACGGGACCCATAAGAAATTGATTTACCAGAAGATGTTGAATGCATACACAGAAGCACAGCACGAATGGCCACGGGCTTGTCTGACCCATGTGAGAGTTTCACAGAGATGTTGAAAGAACTGAACTGGCAGACAGTGTAAGTAGGCTTTCTCAGAACAGTTTCCATCTAATCTTCACAAGTTTCAAAAACTGGCTTTAAATGATGACTCCGGGAATGTACTGCAACCCCCTACATATCACTCCAATAGGTATTGTGAGGACAAGATCAGATTAATTACAGGATCCACAGAGACTTTTAAACAGTCACTATTCCTATGCACCATACTTGAATGGAATGCAAAAAAGGTATAATAACCATTACAATTGGATACGTAGCCTTTGCCATGTACTTCACAATGTTTTGCAAAGTAAGGCTGTAGATGTACTGCCTTTTCATGGTTTGCATAAGGCATCAGTTTGCTGTCTTCCATCCATCATAGAAGTCTTTGGCTGGCCACATTAAAAAAAAAAAAAAAAAAAAAAAAAAAAAAAAAAAAAGACTGGACAGTTTGTTTTTGCTTATTGTTCTAACCGACGTAGAATGATTTAATAGATTGTGCCATTTCCAATATCAACCTGTCTCAGACCTTGCAGAATGTATCTCCCATATGGGGAAAGTGTGGTTGTGTTCTTCACTGTTACTGGAAATGAAGTCCCAACCACAATTTTTGGCAACAGCAATATAGTGTCTCTTTAAGAGCAATTTCTACTCTATTTCCACTGTTTCAGTATATTCATCCTTGTTGATCTGCCAGAAACATTCCTGATGGCTTCCCACATATTTGTTGAAATAATGGGACAATTTATCACAGATACAGTTGCCCTGATTATTACTTGCTCTCTAACATTCTCCTTCAACCTTTTTCTGTAATGACCTGCAAGACGGCAAGGATTTCTGCCACTGTCATCTCTGAACCGTTTCCTGGAATTAAATTTAGTACTACACTTTTCATTCCAAAAATGAAAAAATGTGACCTAAACTGACACAAGAAATATGAGACAGATGCATCAGCAGTTAACACTTGTGTTGAGATTCCGTTAGATTTAGGGCAAAGGAATTAGGGTTTAATTCTCATCAACAGAAGGGCAATCAGAGGTGCACCACAAGCTTAGAGAGGGCAAGAATGGGGATGGAAATTAGTTGTGGCCTTTGAAAAGGAACCATCCTGCATTAGCTATGACTGAATCAGGGAAATCTTTGAAAACCTAAGTTTGCATTAGTACCTGAATTCCTAGTCCAGTGACTTAAACAACTTGCCACTATACCCAGTGCAGTTGTAGCAGCTATTCTGATATTGAACCTTTTGCACTGCTCCGCATCAATCTCAGCAACTTCTTTTTCAGAATTACCTGCTGAATGGATTCAGGTGAGAAAGTCTTCAATGGAATGTAATTCAACCAATGGGCAATCTAATAGCTGTATTTAAACAGGTACTGATCATTTTTGTGCACGACACTATCCACATATTCTGAATTGAATCTTGAGTAGAGGAGATGCAAATTTCGATGTTCTCTTCTGATTTATTACACAACTATTAGGTTTATTGCTTCTCAAGATTTTAGCCAGACTGTTTTGGGCATCTGATTTTACCCGACAAATTTTCTTTAGTGATGACTGAGATACTTTTATCCTTGCAGATGTACAAGAAGAGCACTCATTCACTACCTGCTGAAGAGGCATCTGCCCCTCTGTTTCTCTTCGACAGATGTGAGAGGTTGCACAATGTCTTCAACAGTGCATGTGCACTTGACATTAGTTTCAATGAACAGAGTTTGTACTGAAAAGCATCAGTCCTACATAGCCTTTCTCCCATAGAAGTGAATATCAAAGTAAAACCAATTCTCCTCTCAGGATTACAGGCCTTCTTTGCTTCAGAATATTTTCCATCCTCCTGTATTTTCTTATCCTACAAGTTTCATACAGCCTTGGCTGCAGAATATCTCATTAGATGATTAGATTAGATGTGCTTCAGGTTCTATACACCCAAAATGAAGAAAACCTCAAAGATGTAAATCATATCAAAAAAAATAAAACACAACACTTTTCTTTCTTTCTTTTTCTTTTCTTTTTTTTTTTAAAAAAAAGAAAGGTGTATGCTAATATACTTTACACAGATATCAAGTGACAGTTCTCATGGACATGAAATAAGACAAAAACTTTAAAACCATTTCCATTTAAAAGGTAATAACAAACATGTCACAAAAACCATGCAAACCTACAATACATTGAGGTGCGTATGATACTTCTTAGGCTATTGTATCCACACATCACAAAGAGAAGATCTGTTTACAACACTTATTACTCAATTTCTAATAGCAGCTGGCAAGTTACTGAAAATGTATTTCTCTAACAATGAGTTTTCTGAACCAAAGTAAATGACAAAATCTTTTGAAGATTATTCTTATTTCTAGTACAACAAATCCATGAATTAAACTGTTGGTTTGAAAGAGATATATCATTTATAGCAAATTAGCTTAAGGGATAAACATACTGGGAAGCACTTCCTTGAATAAGCCTGTGCAGGATGTTCTCGAGTTCACACCACAAGTAATTCGCATATGCGCTTTTTGGCTGAAAACTTTACCTGGACTTCATGAGCTACCCCATAAAATGATCCCATATGACATTACAGACTCATAGTAAGTCGAACACACTAGCTTTTTTATTCTTGTATCACCTGTCTTGACAAAACGTGTACTGCAAATCAAGACTTGTTTGGGTGCTTCAGCAGTTGTGTGGCATGCTCCTCCCAATCAAATTTATTATCATACCACAATCACAAGAACTGAACAGTCAACTTCTTCTATTCTTCTATGTGTGTCACATTTATATGGGGAGGGGGGAGACCTCTTACAAGTTGAGAACTGCATGTAGTTCTTTTTTCCAAAGCTTGTCAATAAACTTTAACTTTGATATTTCTTTGAATTTTTTCACTTTGAGTACTGAAGGTTTGATCTGTTTTACTTACTACAAACACTCAACAGCCCACATTGTATAAATTATTTCTATATTTAAGAAACCTTCAGGTCTTAATATTTTTGTTGTAAAATGAAAATGTTTTACAACTAAGATTCTTAAGACCTGAAGTCTGCCAAAACCAGTTGTCTTAAATAAAGAAATATTTTGTGCAATCCAGGCTGTTTGAACACTTTTTATATTTTATTTCATGTGCATTTTTTTATATATAACTGCTCTGCTACCAGTCACAATTTTCTTTTATTCATATTCTACAAGATGCGAGTCAGGAAATGACTCCCATTTTCAGGAGTGTATTTCTTTGTACTATGCCATTTTTATGTAATATTTTCAATGTGTGACGTTCTGCTTTGTTGACTTTACTGCAATATGCAAAAATTACACAATTTTTTGATAGTTATTGATTCTTCCAAATTTCACCACTAACTACAAATAAAAATTGGTAAATAACAAAAAATTATTCACTCTTTTACATGTCACAGTAAAAAAAAAAAAAAAAAACAAAAAAAACCCCTCTCACATCAAAAACATGACAAAAATGATGTAGTACAAACACTTGAAAATGGGAAACATTTCCCAAAAAGCATTGTGTAAAATATGAATAAAAGGAAATTGTGACAATGGCAGGAAAGTCATTTACAAATAAACCCACTGTTCTTACAGTCACAGGCTTAAAGAAAAGTTATAATGGACAAAATCAGTTCACTTGCAGTTTTTCTGTATTTTCCTAAGGTATTTGTCCCAGGATAAGTTACTGGGGCAAGTCCACGGCATTTGCTGGGCAAGGCACCCTCTTGTTCTGGATATGAGAAACCAATTCAATTCATGGTCAACAGCACAGGGTTCTGTAAAATTTCCTGGAGATAAAGAAGTTCGCGCCCCCCCCCCCCCCCCAATTGGGCTTGGGGTGGGGGCAGAAAAGATACAGACACAGTTAAGAAAAACAATCTCAATTTTAAAATAGCCACTTGCAATGTGAGAACACTGCTGCAGTGCAGAAAACTAGAAAATCTTAAACTTGAAATGGAACAACTGGAAGTCAATATGCTCAGCACACCGGACATGAAATGGCCCCAATCAGGATACATCTGGTCTAGATATACTGAGTCATTCCCACTTGAACTGATCAAGACGAACCTGGAGTGGGAGGAGTTGGAGTAATTTTAAGAAAAAACACTGGCTCGTCTGTCATGGGATACGTGCAATACAGCTCTAGGATAATAGTGGTCAAACTTGAAACCAAACCAAAGGACACCATGATAACACAAGTTTAATGGGGGCGGGGAAGCAAGAGTGGGTGGAGAATCAGAATAGGGGAATGTGGTCAACTACGGACTTTGAAGAAGAAAAAAAGGGAAGCCTGACTAATTGAGTTCTGCTCCAAGCACCAATTAGCCTAGTTGTTGCAATACACTTTTCCAACACCATAAGCAAAGAAGTTACACATTGCAGGACCCAAGAGACTGAAGGAGACACCATGTTAATTGCATTTTAGAAACCAAGTAAAGGACTGCAAGAGTCATCCATCTGTAGACATACAGCGACCACAACCTGGTCCTGATAAAAAGTTCATTCAAATTCAAATGTCTGAAGAAAGAACAGTAAAACAAAAATGGGAAATAGAAAAACTGAAGAACTGGCAAGACATTACGACAAGAAACAGACAACCTAGCTAAAAATTCCCAACATGGCAGAGTAAAAGAAAATTAGGAACAAACTGAATTTGGGATATATAAAGCAGTAGGAAAATACGGAAGCGTCCGATCCCGCCCGTCTGCTTTGACCCATGACGTCACAAATATGGCGGAAACGACCATAAACCACGATTCCAATATGGTGCATATAAAGTCGTTACGTGCACATTATGAGGACGAAAATACATCGAAAAACAAACACACACACTTTCCACAAAAAGCCTAATGACACTAATGGGACAAGTGCGGGAAACGGGGGATTTTGGGTGGGGACAAACTAAATATAAACAAATTTAGACACCCACCCCCATACAAAATCACGCAAAATGACGAAAAAAACCGACATCACAAACTCCCCAAATACCACTAAACACAATATCATCTGGAATCGGACACTTCCCTTGACCTATATAGCTCCCAATCCCATAAATTAGGTCCTAACACTTCCCTTGACCTATATAGCTCAAAAACATCTTCCGATACCAAAACCAACATTCACAGCCACACATTGGGATCGAAGACTTCCCTTCACCTGTTATCCTTACAACATCTCCACATACAGCTGTCCGCAGTCCGAGACGCCAGAACTTTACGTAAGCCTCATTTCTTCACAGCATACTGAACACTTCACGACTTCATCCAAAAATCCGAATAGCTGAAGAAATTTTACTAGAGACAATGCACTCTCTGCCATCATAGCCGACAACCGAAAACTGTTAACCCTGCCAGTCATATCCATACCTACCAAAGACATAAAAAAAGCAATTTACCAAAATTCACACACGATGCCACACTCGCAAACAAAACCAAAAGCATCACCTAACACACCACCAGAGAGCACCACCAATCGCATCAAAACGACACCTACAAACACGCCACTCTCACAAACTAAATTCCGTGCCGTCGTGACACCACACACCACAACAGCCTTACGTCATGGGTCAAAGCCGACGGGTGGGATCGGACGCTTCAGTCGACCCGCAGTAGAACAGATAGCTGGGAAAACTAAACCCAAAAGCAGGGGGAAATTGATATTATTCAGCTCATTGAAAGCAGAAGACTACACAAAAATGCAACTGATGAACTGAATACAGAAGATTTAGGGGTTTAGTCAACAAAGAAGCTAGCAAATGAAAAGAAAATTTTCTTGAAGAAAAGTAAAGAGAAGTGGAAGAAAATAAGCGAAATGGCAGAACTGATATAGCCTACAGAACACCAAATAAATTTAACAAATGCAAAACAACAAACTTTGGTAGAGTAGAAGACAAAGAGTGAAAAATGGTGTTTACTGAAGAGATGGAAAGAACACATTGCAGAACAATCTGACTGAAAACGAGGATGCTACAGAAAAAGAGCAAGTAGCAAATATGACAAAGGAGACAACATTTCTGGAAGAAAAATTTCAGAAAGCTCTTCAAGATCTACAGAAGAAGATAGCAATGGGTGCTGATGTCATTACTGCAGAACTAATCAAGAATATTGGTGACATCATCAAAACAATGCTGCTGAAACTGATTAGGTCCATCTATAGCACAGGAGAGATACCAACTGACTTCCACAAATGTATCATGGTTCCTACACTGAAGAAGGTAGCAGCTGTAAAACATGAATGGTACTGATCCTTAAGCCTACTACCACATGTGTCAAAAATTCTTACACAGATAATTCTGACGAGAATTATAGAGAAGATAGGGGATATACTGAGTGAAGATAAGTTTGGATTCAGGAGTGGATTGGGGAAAACAAGAGAGGCAATTCTGGCACTTAAGATTATTATTGAAAAACAAATACAGAAATGTAAACCAACTTATATTGCCTTTGCAGATATAGTACAGGTATTTGATAATTTATCTGCCACGAAACATTCAGTGTGTTGAAGAAAGCAGGTTTAAGATTTGGGGATGACACACAGTTTCTATAAGAAGTAAGTGGCTGTAATAAAGAATTTTCATCGGAACAAGAAGCAAAAATCGGAAATGCAATGAGACAAGGACATGCTCATTCTTCTCATATAATTAATGCTTGCATTCAGGAAGCTATAGACAAAGTTTGTGAAGCTGTTGAGGCAGGAATCTAAGATACACAAGCTATGTTACGCAGATAATATTGCTGTGATCACGGACATTAAACAAGATCTAGAGAAGGTCCTTAAAACAACAAAAAGGATTTTCTGCAGACGGCATGGTATGAGAATGGATTGTAAATGAAGCCCCATGCTTCTTGACAAAATGTAGGGGAACAATGTGCACCGCCATATTAGGCAAGGTCTTAATGGAGGTGGTTTGCTGTTGCCTTTCTCCACACATAATGGGTATGAATGATGATGATGATGATGATGATGATGATGATGATGATGATGAAGATGACATGAAAAACTAAAGTAATGGTATGCAGTGCTGCAGAAGAGTGAACATTTATGAGTAAGAATTGGAAGAGAGGAGCTAGAAATGATAGGAGGTATTTACCTATTTGCGAAGCAGGATCACAAGGGATGACAGAAGCCAGAAAGAAATTGTTAGCAAATTACAACAGGCTAAAACTGCATAAATCGAGGAAGTACTTACGAGCACCAGCCTGGAAATAAGGAAACAGATTGTGAAAACATTTGTTTGTAGTGTCACACTACAAACTTGGATAATTGTGGAGGGGGGGGGGGGGGGGGGAGGGGGAGGGATTGAAATGTTCAGCATGTAACTATATGTACAAATTAATTTGCCATGTGAATGCAAATTGTAGCAAATTATTATTACTAAGTTTCTTTTGCATCAACAAATCAGTATCATTCTTAATGTCTCAATTGCCATATCATCATTTATTAATAATGCAAATTATTATTACTGTTACTGTGATTGTTATCTAATGTTTTTTGGATGTGTTGCTCCTGATCTGATTTCAGTGAGGGCCTTAAAGCTCCAGTCTGGTCAGGCTAAATATGCAATAAGTAGATGAAATGACAGAACAGGCCATTGGGTCATTCCATATCAAATCACCCAATAAAAAATAAAATTTACACCCACCTCCTTAGATTTTCATGAAATTTGGCTCAAATGGTTCTAATACCATCCTGACAACACCTGCAATTTTTTTTTGCTGTATCTCTTATAGTTTTTATGTTTTGCATTTTCCGAACCTTCGGAAATGGTAAATTTAATTTGTATTCAAAACTTTAAAATTGCTTATCTTAAAAACTCTTTTAGGTAACATCATGAATTTTTGCATCAAGTTTATTTATTATACATATTTGAAGATAAAATGATAATATTAAAATATATTAATATTTCCTATGAAAAAAATATATATGTATTTTTTCTCTCTCTTTTTTTTACGGATGTTTTGTTTTATAAGAATTGCAATATCTAAGAGTCTCAGACCTGATAGAATGCTTAAATTTGTTTTAATTTACTCTTAAACATATAGGCTACTTGATAAAACAAAAATAATGATGGCTTTTTAACATGTCTATTAATTTTAGTAGATTACATTAGAATTATGTACAAAGATAGTGTACTTACGACACCTATGTATAATCCAACTGATTGCTTGAAACATTGAATTCAGTCCAAAGTACCAGTTACCATCATAATTTCCAGCCACATAGCTATTTATGGATGGTTCAACACAAACCCAATCAGAAGAAGAATGGAAAGAAAAGACTAAGAAGGGTTTTACACTATCTGTAGTCCTTCTAATTTCAAGGTTGTTTGTTGGAAGTAGTTTGAAGTTATAAAAACTTCTTGTTCCACGAATGGTTCGGGTTGCTGAAAAACGTTTTTATAGTTTTAACCGTAGCAAATCAGCTTCTTTTTTGTCAATAAAGTGAAAATGTTTTCAATTTTTTTTTCCACAAAACTTGTATACATCGATTGCTGTCATTATTTGTTCTTTGTCTGCAAGCTGTAGACTGGCTTTCCTTAAAATTCTTTTAATAGTTACTCCTAGGCCATCACAAATTGACTTCCCATGACTTGTTGCAAAAAAAGAGTGTTGGGCCTTCAAATTAAAGTCTCTCAAGTGTTCAGTCAAATTTTTAAAACTGTTTCTATTTTTGTACTGCCCAGCACAACCATCTGTAAAGTATTGAACTGAGTCAATGTCAGTATGACGTAATGACAGCCACTTTGTAATTTCTTTTTGTACAAAGTTAACAGAATCAGTGTCATGTTCTTGGTCATCACTAATAAAACAGTGGTTGGAAACAAAAACATTGTTTTCCTCATTTCTTAGAAAAACTCCAACTGGGTGTAGAGTACAACCACCTCTATTCCAGTGGTAACTTTGGATCTCATTTTGTATAACAAAGGAATAATTTTCACTGAAATCCATCACAATAATTGCTGTTTTGGGTGGTCGGTCTTCTTTCAACCTTTTAAAGGCTGCTGATTGGGATTTTGCTATAAACGAGTGTGGGGTGAGCTTTTCCAATGACCTAACCAATAAAGAAATGTAGTCTTCAGCACTGATAGACTGTTTGATCATTTCTGCCCTGTCTGTGTCAACCCACTGACTGATTACAATTTCTTCTTCTAAATCATAATCTTCACTTAGTTTTTCAGTTAAGTACTCAGTGCAGTATTTGCAGGACAGCTGTCGCAATGATGTAGCATGCAGTTTTGGTTTTCCGTGTTGCACACAAACATCATAATTAGGTCTTTATAAGATTCTTCAATTTTCACAGCATCCAGTAATAGTTTAACATTCTGGTGGATACTGCATACACATACAGTGTGTGTGCCTGCAGCACCAGCAAGGATACACCATTTAGGTCTCAAGAAACAAAATTTTGAAAATCCTACTTCTACCTCGGGATTCACACATTTGAAAGAATAATAGAGTTCTCTCAAGTTACACAAAATGAGTCTTTTTTGCATGTACACATTTTTTTGAGCACTTTGTCTTCTGTTCCAGGTAGCACTCTGGAACTTTCATCCTTTTCATGAAAATCTGTTACAAGTCTTACTGTATTTTCAGAAAGAGTTTTACCTTTTTTTGGACCAGGAGTTTCCAAAATACCCTTTCCAGATTTTAGCTTTCTAGCTTGTCACACCATGTACTCATTTACATTAAATTCTTTCATCACTTTATTTCGACTCCAAGAATCTGGAGCCAAGGTCAGAATCTGGATTTTTCTAGACCTCCCAACAGATGAAATCTTCTCTTTCATAAGAGAAATCATTACATCAAAATCCTTTGCTTTCTCAACCACACTTGTATCTTCTTCGTCATCATCAGAACTTGGTGCATCATATTTTAATGCTTTTGAAACCGCCTTTTTTGCAGTCTTTTCAATACTGCTAACCTTCCTTTTAAAATAAGACCCTTTACTTTGTTCTGACAAGCCATGAAGCTTTATCGGTGTTAAACCTAAATTATCAAGAGCAATGTTTGTACGAGGGATTCATTTCTGGATTCCAATGATTCTAATTCAACCATGACTTCATCATCTGTTTCACTTTCATTGACTTCAACTCTTGATTTTTCCTCACAAAAGTTACGGCATGTTGAGCAAAGCTTTTGTCCAGGTTTTATGCTAATATTTTTTGTCAGTAATTGTTTAGAAAGATCCAAGCCTACACTTCTCAACGATTTTTTGATGGGCTTTCTGTGTTTTTTTAGTGGGTCTACACATATTGTTTGATACTTTCCAAAAACATTTAAAGAGTAGTAGCTGTGGTGTGAACATATATTCTTAAATTCACACAGATTAATTCCAGATCGTAAGTGGATCAAATCTTTTTCTTCCTCACTCAATTCAGATACCGGTTGTAACTTTTTTGAAGGCGTGTAGGTTGTTTGGAAACAGTCAGATTTTTTAAATAACCCTATGCTACAGGTTTGAATATCTGACATACTGATTTCACTTTTGGTCTGATTACTGTTCTGGTTACTTTTATAGGATATTGGAAAAGAATCTCTGTAAACTAAGTAACAGTACTTACTGAAAGTTCGAATAAACTTAATAAAATACTATCCAAGCACTATTTAACACTGTAATAATTTTTTACTTCAAAACACAGGAGTAACAAAACAAAATCCAAGCATACATTGTTGCTCCAAGAAGACAAAAACTCATTTTCGGTGTCTAAGTCACTTGGTACTTTTTATTTTTAAAATATAATTAATATTATTTTAAAAATTAGATAACTACTAAACAGGTTAAAAAGCCAACATAATTTTTCTTTTATCTAATAGCCAATACAATTAAGAGTATTTTAAAACGAATTTGAGCTTTCTATCAGGTCTGAGACTCTAGATATTGCAGTTTTTGTAAAACTAAACATCCATTCGCTTAAAAAAACTTGTAACTTTTTTTCATTTGGAAGATTTTAATATATCTTTATGGTAATTTTTTTTAACATTTAGATATAATACACAAACTTATTCCAAAATTTCATACTGATATCTTGAGTATTCTTTAATATACAATTTTTTTTAGTTGTGAGGACATGTTTAAGTTATGATTTCCGACTGCTGAAACAACGCCAAATCTAAAAACTTTAAAAATTTATAAAAAAAACTATAAGAGATAGAGCAAAAAAAAATTTACAAGTGCTTTCAGGATGATAAAAGAAGCAATTGTACCAAGTTTCATCAAAATCTGACATGGTTGGTGTCAAGGCCTGGGTGACTTGACACGGAATGACCCCTTTCACCTACTAAGAAAGAGGTATGTGAAGGAAAATGCTGTCTACTAAGTCACACATCATTCTGAAATAATTTTCAGCTGCAAATATGGGAACTACTTCGTTCCTATGAGAATCAAGAGGTAAAATATGTAGATGTCTATACAACTGAAGTTTGTTTGATAACCTAGATGTTTCTTGCTAGTGAGCAACTTGAGTTTTCAATCAGCAATTCAAGCTTGAATTATGATTTTTTTCATCCCTGCCATTGTGCGAATTAAAACACTGTCCAAATTCTCTGATTAAAGAACATCTTACCTAGAGTGCACAATGGTGGTTACAGAAGCATGTTCATAACAAACAAGTCTTGGGGCAGGTATTTACACCTGTCCATTGAACACTCACTGCACACTTACAGGGAATAACTACTAAATGCAATCTCAACAGCACTTGTTCCTACGACGAAAACGAAATGGAGTAGATATTTAATAGTACATAATTTTCGTTTTTTATGCTTTATACACTAATAAAACCTTTAAAATAAATTATCTAAATTGAGGCACAAACCTTAATTGCTACCTCCCAGCTTCATTGTGAACTTCCGTATCAGCTAGAATGCTGAGCCGCTGCTGTAGAGCACTACTCAAGCGATGAAGACTTCGAGCGGACTTGTTGGCAGATTGTTCAACGTTCTGCATGTACTCAGAAAGTTCCTGGACCTGTATTGAAAAGCGTTTGCTACAAAATGGTATCGTCACATCACTATTTCTTTTGCTCTGCCATAATAAACTTTTAATGCAGACGGATCACACAGGCATGAGTACGGAACTCGTCTGCATGACGTGTATTAGCATTACGTTAATAACTTACTACGAGCTATAACGAGAACACGAGATGTATTTCAAACTGACTGTTATAAGAAATGACATCACATGCAGGGAAGCTGTTCCGCATCGTACTGCTAAGGCATACTTACGTACTGCTTGTAAGTTTCTAGTCTGTGGCACTTCTGATGCATGTCATAAAGGTGTTTTAACATGAATATTAATACAGTGAAACCACAAGATACCAGAAAAATGGAAAGGGTGTTGGGTAAACGTCGTCTCAAAAACATTGTGCCGACGATGCCACATTTTTCCTGGGCTATTCCAGTCAACTGTTTGCTTTACTCCTTATTGGCCTACTTAATAAGGAAATAACAGTCGTTTCCTTCGAGACATTGGCTCATGACACTTCATCTAACGTCTCAATCTTTCGCCGTCTGTCGACTACCTCACACACGCACATCCTTCGAAACCCTTTGCACAACTAATCAAACCATAGTAAACAATATCTCACAACAACTAGCGGCAAAGAGGTTTAACACCGAATTGAGCTTCCACAGATACTATTAACAAATGTCGAAGTATGTCCGTGGTCGAGTGGATCGACCAGTGTTTTTTATCATTTCATTTTTGATTTTCAGTCTGTGGGCTATGCAACCAACTCCACGTACAGATGTTCATGTTGTCAAGCCATCTCCAGGGAGACCTGTTCACATTTTACATTTTATCATTGCCCTTCTGTAAACTTCAAGAATTTAAAGTCTCATAGATGCCTATACTGGCCGTCACGTCACGGCACTGTCAAGGTTTCTTGGGAAGAAATTCTGACGGCCGAAGTCATCTGTCCGTTGTTGATCACGTGCTCCCAATTCATTTCCCCTTGGTGACGACAATACGCACAACTCTATATTTCGTTTCGACGGCGTTTTCGTGATTGATATCAGTTGTTCGTTATTTGTTATAACTAGTTTGTTTCGTTTTGTTATTTAATTTTTTTAAATTTATAATAAGCGACGAACGATTCATTGAACTACTGAGGCAGCAGTCTGAGTTGTACGACGTGAACATACTAAATTACTTGCCCCGCACTACATTTATAAAGTGGATTTTTAAACATACTGATACCTTATTTAATATTTTACAATCAAATAGATTGCAATATGGCTGCAACTTGAAGTGAAAAAAAGTACATGGATAGAATAAGTTTGGTTAGTAGGTGGAATTTATTTGTATGTTGTCAGGCATTTGTTCATAAAGAAATGGACTGAAACCATCTGACACTGCAAGTTGTTTGTTTAAATGTCTTTGTACATGCTTATTTATTGTTAAGTTTCTCTCTGGATTGTGTGTGAAACAGTTTTGCTGAGCCTAGTACAAATAAGGCCAAATACAGGATACGAAGGAAACCTATAAATCTTGAAGGGAAAGGTATTGAGGGAGATATGATCACTGCACAAAAATGTCCACTGGATTACCAACTAGACTTAACCTTAAATAAAGCAGTTTTTCCCTGGATGTAATGTAGCTGATAAAACTTTGTTTCTTCTCGTAATTCTGCATGCAATTTGACGTAACAAGTGAAAAACTGATGCTTCGACTTTTAAAATATGAAGTGCAGGTCCCTCTTCCTTGAGCTCATTGTATAGTGTGTGGAATTCTCTGTCAGTACCATCTGTACCACTTAATGACATTTTTCCGACCCACATCCTTTTTTGTGTTGTTTTGCACTTACATCTTCCTTCTTTAATGTACAAGCTATCCCTGCAAGCTGCAAACCATTTGGGTCCCATAAATGTCATTTTGAAACAAATTTCGACTACAGGATTCACGTATATAAGCTACAACATTGTGTATGTGTACTTAGCACGCAAAAAATAGTTGCAAATCATCTTGGGAAGATCAAACTGCCAGCAAAAAGAACAGTTGAGGACAGCCATGCGAGTTGAGACCACCTGACTTGACTTGACACGCAGTGACATGACGGACAGTGTGGATACACCTTCATGTGACAGTGCTGTGACATGATGCTGCTGTGACATGATGGTGACATGATTTCCAGTGTGAAATGACCATCAAACAACATAAGGAACATATTCAAAATAATAGTTTATTTAGCACTCACAATAAAGCGTTTTTGTGCACTACCTGGACAATTTACAAACTTTAAACACTATAGGTCTCTTCACATTGCTTATCAGTGAAATGAAATGGAAAGCAGCAATATCATTAAATGGACCTGTGTTCACACTAGATCCAACATCAACACACCGTCACTCCCCTTAGCCCAGTACCGATAATGAAAGTGGAGTTTACAGTGGCAAAGCTTAGTAATGGCAATAGCAGAATTTACAACAGTTCATCTTTAGAAAAGTTGTAGTGAATTATACACACTCCTGAGATGTGTAAGAATGGGAAAAATGCCATCCAAACACTTTGAATCATTATCATTTATTTACTTCAGAAAAAATATGTACAAACATACCAAACAATTTTTTGGAAAACTTTTCTTATGAAAAAAAAATGAAATGATTGTATGGCATTGTTGGCGGGAGGCCCCCATTTGGGGACGTTCGGCCGCCTTATTGCAAGTCCTTTTTAGTTGACGCCACTTCGGAGACTTGCGAGTCAATGGTGATGAAAATGATGGTGAAGGACACACAACACCCAGTCCCCTGCCGGGAATCGAACCCAGGCCCCCTACATAGTAGCCAGTAATGCTACTGCTATGCTATGGAGGCGGACAACTTTTTTTAATATCCATTGTTAAAGGTTCACACTCCATTGCTGGTGGCAGACATATCCATTCTGCAATATTTACTAACGTCCAAAAGTCAAAATTTTTCTCCTTCAATAGCTCTAATATCCACACTGTTAAAAAGGCTTTTAAGTGGAAACTGTTTCATCAATTTATACTTTAATTTAGGTGCAGTGGGAGAATTTACTTTATATAAGGTAATGTAAAATTTAAACCGTTTTTTGCTTTCAGATATAAGGCCTCTATTGTGTAAGAACACTCACAGGAAATGTCATGAACATATGCAAGTCCTCACGGAATCTTTGAAATATCACTCTAAAAATAAAAACTAAGATAAAACGGAAGTATTAACTCCAATTCTACATCTACATCTACATCTATACTCCGCGAGCCACCCTACGGTGTGTGGCGGAGGGTACTTATTGTACCACTATCTGATCCCCCCTTCCCTGTTCCATTCACGAATTGTGCGTGGGAAGAACGACTGCTTGTAAGTCTCCGTATTTGCTCTATTCTATTCTAAACACGAGGAACCACAATGAGGGTACGTTACTGGGAACTCTTGATGTTAACAGACACCACCACCATTCCCCCACAAACCCTTTTCAATGATGGTCCATTTCCTTCCCTTTAGTTGAGAGTCTGTCATTTGAAATAAACTGTAGCATCTTTTGATGTCCCTTCCACTGTATTCTGTGACAGCCAGTTTGAATCAAACTTGGGAAAAACAGTAAATATAACTAACATTACCAGTGATTCTGTATCATTAACTAAGTATTTTATATATAATGACACATGATAAACACAATCAAAACCAAATCCGAAAGAAACTGTACTGGTGCGAAAGGTACACCCTTTAGCTCTCAGTTTATATAGCTCTCCTTCCCAGTACAAAGTCACTACTCAGTAGAACTCCTCAAAATCTTAAGCACAACATGTGACTTATCTGAAAATACTCCAGTTTACTTAGAAGATTGCATGTATGTTATCTCCAATGGATAGGTTATCTATCTATGATAACAATAGGTATATATATACACTGGGTGATCAAAAAGTCAGTATAATTTTGAAAACTTAATAAACCACAGAATATTGTAGATAGAGAGGTAAAAATTGACACACATGCTTGGAATGACATGGGGTTTCATTAGAACAAAAAAAAACACCCCATATTGCTAGACACATGAAAGATCTCTTGCGTGCATCGTTTGGTGATGATCGTGTGCTCAGCTGCCACTTTCCTCATGCTTGGGCTCCCAGGTCCCGAGACCTCAGTCCGTGCGATTATTGGCTTTGGGGTTACCTGAAGTCGCAAGTGTATCGTGATTGACCGACATCTCTAGGGATGCTGAAAGGCAACATCCGACGCCAATGCCTCACCATAACTCTGGACATGCTTTACAGTGCTGTTCACAACATTATTCCTCGACTACAGCTATTGTTGAAGAATTAAGGTCGGACATATTGAGCATTTCCTGCAAAGAACATCATCTTTGCTTTGTCTTACTTTGATATGCTAATTATTGCTATTCTGATGAGATGAAGCGCCATCTGTCGGACATTTTTTGAACGTTTGTATTTTTTTGGTTCTAATAAAACCCCATGTCATTCCAAGCATGTGTATCAATTTGTACCTCCCTATCTACATTATTCCACGATTTATTCACTTTTCAAATTTATACTGACTTTTTGAACACCCAGTATTTGACATATACGCTCCTAAAGAAGATTGTACCATCAATATTACACCTCCTCTATCTGATTGTGAAACAGGCACAGAAGCTAATTATATCATCAATTAAGTACAGCAACGAATAATTTTTAAAGAGAATAATGCTCTGGGGACTCATATATTATATTTCATCCATATAAACTAGTTTCTCAGTTACTGAACGTATAACATCCATTTTACTTTCGTCAGATAAAACAGAAACAAGAGTAAACAAATGTAAATACTTGTAACCATTACAACTGCAGTGAAGATACTACTGCATAGTCAGCAATGGGTTCGCTCAGTTATTGTTGTGAAGTGGATTAGTGATGCCATATCAGCCCCCTTTATTTGAAATTGGGCCCATGGAAAATCGATGAAGTTACACTTGATTTGTATGCCAGTTCTGGGGCAAATGGCTGGTGCAGGTAAGGACTGCTCCTGTTCTGTGATTGTTGGTTTGGCATGCTCTTCTGGTGCTGAAGTTTCAGTGAAAGCATCTGCAAAAAATAATTACGATGTTTTCGAGCCACGCACACATCTGTGAAATTATTCCATATGCTTGTACCTTCGTTAACAGCCTGCATATCAAACAACCAGAAGTCTATAATTATGACATCTGCCTGTTGCCCTTTATTCAAAGTTCCCAGTATACCATGTGAGGAAAGGGCAAGCTGAGTTTTGCATCAGAAATGCCTTCCAAAACCATGCTGCTTCGCAAACGTAAATTTCTCAGTCACAAGAGAGTTTTATGTATTCGAACCAAGAATATGTTCAAGGATTCTGCAGCAAACTGAAGTTAAGGATAGCAATAGGGAAAAGCATTTCTGGTGTGTTTTGTTAGTGTGGGTTGCATACATTCAGGGGCAACTTCATGACCCTCTCCCCTTAAGCTGTTGTAATGCTAATTGATTTATGACCCCTTGGGTTAGATTTGCAACCCCCTGGTAGTAATCCATCCATCTGAGAACCCCCACCTCTCTGGGAAATCACCCAATTTCCCCCTCCCCTCACCAATACTAGCACACTTTTGATGTCAAATTTATTGACTAATTAATTAAATTGATCAGTTAATTATCCCCTCCTGGGAAACCCTAGCACTTGCCCATGGCGAAATAGAGATCTTACAACAAGTTTGACAATCACACATGTCTCAGATACAGCATACAATGGCACTTCTTTCCGGTCCCAGAAGAAGAAACACGCATTGCTTGCGAGATCATGCACTGAGGTGAGCCGGTACACCGGCTCGATTCGGAGTGGTGCCGGTCTTTTTTTTTGTGTACGTGTGCCACACTGTACTTCATGCACAGGGATGCCAGCAGCCATTTGAGTCCTGTGTGCTGTACGGGGGGCATCAGTCACATTCAAAACTTAATCCACCTGAGGAACAAGTATAACAATAATGTCGTGTGACGAGGGCCTAGTCGGGTAGACCGTACACCGGGTGCAAGTCTTTCGATTTGACGCCACTTCGGCGAATTGCGCGTCGATGGGGATGAAATGATGACGATTAGGACTACACAACACCCAGTCCCTGAGTGGAGAAAATCTTCGACTCAGCCGGGAATGGAACCTGGGCCCTTAGGATTGACATTCTGTCTCGCTGACCACTCAGCTACCGGGGGCGGACTGAGGAACAAGTGATATGGGATGTTCGCTTCCTTTGAAATTTGATACCAGGCTCAGTTCCTCCCTCTCTCTGTCTCAAGCAGTTACTTCCTGTTTGTGTGGATCAACATGTGCAAACACACATAGAACAAGATCTCCTCCCAGCGGGTACCTGGGAAATTCCCAGCCCTTCTGAAAATGCTGAGCTGAGGATGATGTCTTGGAAATATTCCCTCACTCTATCAGACTGATTGACTAATTAATCAAATCGATAACCTATATGTGGGACCGTTTCTCCATGCAGCCTGATGGTGAATACCAGGACTGGTATATTTTGGTGGGAATTTAACATCTTGATTGGAAGTAGTGGTGTATAAAATGAGAGTTGGAATTTCAAATTTCGTTGTGAACTTATACCATCATAGTTGAGGAATTCCTAACCAATACAGGTCTGTTAAGTGTTTTTTATGAAGCATTATAGAATCCCTATGTTTGTTCTCTCGGCTGCACCAGAACAAAGAAGGAGGAGGAAAGAGTCTACCATGTTATAGGATAGCAACAATAACAAATATCACTGCAAGACGGAGTCCACTGCAGGGTACTGAGAAGCACTAAACTACGATCCTAATAGTTGTCATTGCTAGATACCTGAGATGGCTGAAAACGTACACCCCACTCACCTTCCAGATGTCCACATGCAGCACTCACATCCCCTTGTACACCACCAGGGCCAACGCTCAGAGGCTGGAGAAAACTGCTGCTGTGTCTGTAACTGCAGTTCTGGACGCATGTGTCTGCCAGAGTGCACCACCCCAGCTGTGGGGGCATCTGGAGGTGACTGGGGTGGTAGGAATTCGGATGTTATCAATACTTCCAGTGCAAAACTTGTCAGTGATCAATACCGAATTGCTCAATTTTCGACTGAGAATATCTGCAACACAAGAGATTGAGAAAACAGCCCAACGTGTACTGAGTATTAGTTCTCTATTCTCCGGCCAAGAGGGCCACATGGTGAGGTCAATTGCATCTCCGTTCCCTGCCTGTCCAGTTCGGCAGGCTCATATCCTAAGCTGGAAATGTCTATTCGCTCCACTCACCAGCCAGCTCCGCCACTCCTCTGGATGACAGGCAGAGTCGTCCTCAGAAACCAACCACATATTTATCAGTGTAATTTCAATTAAGTATTGCAATTGCAGCCCCAGTCTTGTGACATTTGACAATGATCAAAGTATCAGAAATACCTCCTCCGGATTGCTGTGGCTCTGGAAATATCAGTTGCCAATGTGAATTGATATCCTTCTTAAGACTCTGCGTAATTTTCCATGTAATATCTTTGACCCCTCTTACAGCTATCGATGCATTGAAGTTTGCAATGTTCCACATCAAATCCACACCTCCTTTATGACAGGACATAATCATTTTCTTTGCGCATCTCAGGAACATAAGCCACAGTAACTTCAGCATATTTTCTATAATCATTTATAGGCGTATAGCTTAAAAAAAAATTACAGTGTGTCTACATTCATACTAGCTGCGTATCGTTTCACATGGCCCAGAATCAAAAACCCCCAGTTATCACATAAATGGTATAATTACAACTAAAAAAGCTCTGCATCTGTTATTTTCACGATTTCGCCACTTCCACAAAACCTTTTAATATTTTTGGTACCTATAAATCCAGACAAGACAATGATGTCATATATATTCAGATCGCCAAGTTGGAGTTTGTGTTAGTGCGTTTGACTCTTATGCCATTTTTAAATGCACAACTATCGTAGACATAACACCTGGATCATACAAATTTCTCGACTAAGACATCACTGTGAGTGCAATATACTAGAGTACATATATTTCGGGTTAATTTTCAGGACGCAAGCACACGGGTAGAGAAATGTTTGCATATCGCAAAACCATTCTGCATCAAGTGTACACATATTTTAAATTCCTCTTGCTAAGCACTGTACCTATTAAACACTTCGGAGGAGGAATACTCTCAGAGGGATCTGATACAGCTGGCAAAAATAAGTTTTTACCAAAATAAAACCTGTCAGGTGGCTTGCGGAGTGTGGATGTAGATGTAGATACAAAGGTTTTGTTTGTTACTTGTGTGACAACATGACTTAATGATAACAGTTGAAATTAAATGATGCATGTCTGATGTCCAGAGAGTTCCACTGCCCACAACAGAAGACAAAAGCTACATTTTTTTGACTACGTTGCGACTACTTTGTTCACACTGGCGTCCTTAGTCATGTCAAGTATTTCTGGTTGCAGCACATGCACCTGAACCAGCAGACCAAGGTGACCCAGAATACTGCGCACCTATGGGCTAATGGTGAGTCATGCATTCCAGAATACTGTATTCGTGTTGGTTGACACTGAATCAGAGAAGGTATATAAACGCTATCCCTTCCACTCCCAGTTTGATTTTGTCTTCATCCACCGCCACTGTGTGAGGTCGACTGTCTTATTCTCTCTCGTGTGCGTTAATCGTTAGTTTGGTTCATCCCTGAACTAACAGGAAGCGTTCAATAGCATCAAGCAGCAGCAGTGCCAGTGGTGGCAAGCGGCAGAGACTATTAGAGGAGGATAGGTAATCACCTGGTAAGTACAGATTCAAATACAAAACTGCAACTTTTTTCACAAAGAACATCATATTATTGAATACATGTCATCTTATTATTTTAGCATTGGTCCAGCTACAATGGCAGGTTATCAAGATTTAAGTGAGTTTGAGCGTGGCGTTATAGCTGGCGCATGAGCAACAGGACACAGCATCTCGGAGCTAGCAATGAAATGGGGATTTTCCCGTACGACCATTTCACGAGTGTACCGTGAGTATCGGGAATCCGGTAAAACATCAAATCGCCGACATCGCTGCAGACGGAAAAAGATCCTCCGAGAATGGGACCAACGACGACTTAAGAGAATCGAGTGTCAGTGTGCAAATACAAAACTTTATGCCTCACCTGGGCTCGTCAACAATGACATTGGACTGTTGATGGCTGGAAACATGTTGCCTGGTCAGTCGAGTCTAGTTTCAAATTGTACTGAGCAGATTGACGTGTACGGGTATGGATACAACCTCATGAATCCATGGGCCCCACATGTCAGCAGGGGACTGTTCAAGTTGGTGGAGGCTGTGTAATGGTGGGGGCACGTGCAGTTGGAGTGATATGGGACCCCTGGTACGTCTAGATACGACTCTGATAGGTGACACATATCTAAGCATCCTGTCCTATCAGCTGCATCCATTCATGTCCATTGTGCATTCCGACGGACTTGGGAAATTCCAGCAGGACAGTGTGACAGCCCACACGTCGATTATTGCTACAGAGATCTCCAGGAACACTCTTCTGAGTTTCAACACTTCTGCTGCCCACCAAATTCCCCAGACATGAACATTATTGGGATGCCTTGCAGGGAGAGCCATGTGCTAGGATATACAGGAGCCATCACCGATCTCCTATAAGAGCATATTCTAAAAAAAAAAAAAATATTTTTCTCGTAGTTTTTTTGTGTGTGTACTTTTTTTATTAAATCAATATTTTGATGTTGTAAGTATTATCAGTGAGATATATCTGGGGCTCCACACCAGTTCAGCCGCAGTAACAGGCGATGTCTGGAATTATGTACTTATTTCTCATTATTTTCTCTCTCTCTCTTCTGCAGCAGCTGCATCAGGGGAACAATTCCCACAATGAGCCATGGCATGGGTACTGGAGGTGGCGAAGCCTCCTTCGCCAAAGCAAGATCCAGTGAGTCAACACTCCATTGTGTAAGTGTGGGAGACCATTGCTGCTGTCACTGCCACTGCTCTTGCCACTCCCACTGCCGCCGCCCCAGCATCGCACCGGTGTCAATGGGCTAATCTCTCTCCAACAAGTGGGTCAGGGTTGCAGCAGCAGCAGCCACACCCAGGCTGCTCACACTGGCCTGATACTACAGTGTTTCCTCCTCCTCCACCTTCTCCTCCTCGAAGATCTCACAAAGTAGGGTGCATATCTCTCGTGCATAGGCAGCTTCATCATCTATTTGTAGTGGTATTAGTAATGGCGATGATCCTGTGGCTAGCAGCAATTCTCTCTCATATCTTCTTAATGAAGACATTCAGCTCAGTATCACCATATCGCAGAATACTCGTGATTACAGACGGCTATGAGGAATGAATCTCATTCACTAGAATCGAGAATCTGGCAGGAAAGTGCTGCGATCCTGTGGGTTCTAAGAGTATCCCTTCCTGTCGTGGATATGGGTCTCATCAAGATTGTTGATGATCCGTGGTATCCTGCCAGTGTAGTGCTCTGTCATTGAAATATCACATCCTCCCCCCCCCACCCACCCCTCACCTCCCCCCCAATAGCTGCCCCGGTCACTGAAGTCTTCATTATCTTTTGGAGGTAATGGCCTGATAACACACAGCACATCAATCACCAGGTGGTTTCATGAGTCCACCTTCAGAGCCATACTGGCCCATTTTTCCGAGATGAAAGTTAGAGGGGCAGCTAAAGCACTCAGTTGAATTCTGTACCTGGACATTCATACACATACCTGCGATCCAGTAAATGGAGAGTCCAGCTATATCAAGCTCCGTAAGGATATAGCAGACAAGAAGGTATGCATTAACGTCAAAAATGAAAAGGATCAGCCTTGTTTTTCATGGTGAAAACTAGCTTTCAAAAGAAATATTAAAGGGTATCCAGAGCACACACATCGACATAGTAGATAGCTTGATACACGTAAGTATCATAAATAATGTGATAGTATTGAGTTCTCCATTAAACTAAACGACATACCTAAATTTGAGGTTCAGAATACCAGAAAATCGGTTCATGTTTATGACTTGGAGAAACGCAAGTTAAATGAGCAGAAAGAGCATATAGTCGGCGGCCCCCTCCATTTCTCAAAATTTTCCAGTGAGCGCAAGATGCATGTAAACATGCACTTATTCTCTAATGATAAAAATAAGGAGAAAGGCAATTAACATTATTTTTGAATCAAAGACATGTCCCAAATCCTTTCCTCCCAATTGTCAACAAATCGTCGTGTGAAGCATATTTGCTGAAGGTGTCTGAATTATTTTTTCTCAGTCAAGCCATTAGCATCGCATCCAGTAGATTGCATTTCCAACGAGCCGGTAAGTGTTGTTATGCCTACTGAGGAAAACAAATTCATTGGGGCACCACTCCGGAAACTCGTTAAAACTGTACCTCATGAGGACGTGCATATCCCTCGGACTGCATTTCCGAACTGGAAAAGTTTCAACTTGTTACTAGGAACAGGGTTTTATCATACGAGTATCTGGATAGTATGGCAAAACTCAACGAAACTGGGATACCGGACACAACTGCGTTCTCCAGCAACCTTCTACGCGACGCCATAATGGATTTAGGGTATGAGCATGACTTGAATGTCTGGCCAGAATTCAACAACTCCACTGCATAAGAGTACACACGGCTATACACGTACACAGACATGTGGTTACTTTCGGATATTTTCGAGGAATACACAGGACCTCGTGTTGTCTAGATCCCACCTTTTATTACACAGCACCTGGGTTGTCCTGGGATGCAATGCTCAAGAAAACAAAGTGCAGCATTGAATTATTGATCGACGCTGACATGATTATTTTCTTTGAGTGAGGGTTCCGTGGTGGACTTTCTAAACGTGTCCAGAGGCACACCAAGGCGAATAACCCAAGGATGGGTGACAGGTCCAAGGCATCTCTTGATTCAAGCAACATCGCGCACCTGGATATAAATAACTTACGCGGGCACACCATGCAATAATCACTGACGATTGGTGAGTTTTGATGGTGCCTAAAGACGAATGCGGGGGATTAGGTGGAAAGTCGAGGGTATAGTGGCTGATTATGATGTGGGGTATGTGGTGGAGGCAGAACTCACATACCCTATTCGTTTGCATGATGCACAGGCCAATTTGCTACTGCGTCCAGGGCAACTAGTTCTGCAAAGAGGTTCCACCCCAAAACTGATGACAATGCTGGGGAACAAGAGGAGATATATTATTCACTATCGTAATATCCAGCAGTGTAAGGTTACTGAAGTATGCAGTTATGAACGGTAACCTGGTTCCGTTGAGTTTTGCCATACTATCCGGGTGCTCATATCCGAATACCCCCTACCTAGTCACAAGTTGGAACTTTTCCTCTTCGGGAAATGCAGCTCGAGTGTTATGCTTCTCCCGAGGTAGTGCAAGACGTCACTTGCTTTAATCATAAATATATGTCGGAGTGATGCTAAATGTTACTCTTTTCACAGAAAGAAAAGTATTACCTAGTCAATAACCCTCAAATTGTGAGGACGCTATTAATTTTTTTATAAATGAGATTAATGAATTGACTCATGGCACTTTTGTTGCCTTTGTCTGCTGTCATTTTCAGAACTCAAATCAATAATCAAATTAACTAAGTTAATAAGATTGAACCTTGAACTGCTGGCGTACCCCTGTATCACCGCAATAAAGTAAAAACAGAGTAGTTGAGGGAGTATGAATGAGAACAGTGGCGTATTTAAGTTTACAAAAATAATGACAAGTTTTTATTAGTCCTACTATAACTACAATGAGCTGATAAATCCTACAAAAAATGACAAACACAAATCACAAAAGAGATGGTCTCTGATTGGCAAAGCATTCATTGGAGTGGAAGCTATACCAATTCTTCCCTGAATTAATCTCTTTTACAACACAGTCTGACTTTGCTTACATGAATCCACCGTGAGGACAAATTCTATTCAAATGAAATCAACAACAAACAAGTACATCACAATCTATGGTTCACCAGAGAATAGGGAGCTGTGAATATCATTTAACAGCCCTCCGCCGGTGCAGCAGTACTTCGTCCTTTCACCTTGATTCAGTCGGCAGCAGAAAACGGCGCACTGTGGGTGAGGAGCGGCGCGCTTCGGCAACTGTAATCTACACTACTGGCCATTAAAATTGCTTCACCACGAAGATGGCGTGCTACAGACGCGAAATTTAACCGACAGGAAGAAGATGCTGTGATATGCAAATGATTAGCTTTTCAGAGCATTCACACAACGTTGGCGCCGGTGGCTACACCTACAACGTGCTGTCATGAGGAAAGTTTCCAACCGATTTCACATACACAAACAGCAGTTGACCGGCGTTGTCTGGTAAAAAGTTGTTGGGATGCCTCGTGTAAGGAGGAGAAATGCGTACCATCACGTTTCCGACTTTGATAATGGTCGGATTGTAGCCTATCGCGATTGCGGTTTATCGTATCGCGACATTGCTGCTCGCGTTGGTCGAGATCCAATCGGTGAGTTCAGGAGGGTAATACGGAACGCCATGCTGGATCCAAATGGCCTCGTATCACTAGCAGTCGAGATGACAAGCATCTTATGCGCATGGCTGTAACGGATCGTGCAGCCACGTCTCGATCCCTGAGTCAACAGATGGGGACGTTTGCAAGACAACAGCCATCTGCACGAACAGTTCGACGACGTTTGCAGCAGCATGGACTATCGGCTCGGAGACCGTGGCTGCGGTTACCCTTGACGCTGCATCACAGACAGGAGCGCCTGCGATGGTATAGTCAACGACGAACCTGGATGCACGAATGGCAACACGTCATTTTTTTCGGATGAATCCAGGTTCTGTTTACAGCATCATTATGGTCGCATCCGTGTTTGGCGACATCGCGGCGAACGCACATTGGAAGCGTGTATTCATCATCGCCGTACTGGCGTATAACCCGGCGTGATGGTATGCGGTGCCATTGGTTACACGTCTCGGTCACCTCTTGTTCGCATTGACGGCACGTTGAACAGTGGTTGTTACATTTCAGATGTGTTACGACCCGTGGCTCTATCCTTCATTTCTAGGCGCTTCAGTCTGGAACCGCGTGACCGCTACGGTCGCAGATTCGAATCCTACCTCGGGCATGGACGTGTGTGATGTCCTTAGGTTAGCTAGGTTTAATTAGTTCTAAGTTATAGGCGACTGATGACCTCAGAAGTTAAGTCGCATAGTGCTCAGAGCCATTTGAATCTACCCTGCGAAACCCTACATTTTAGCAGGATAATGCACGAATGCATGTTGCAGGTCCTGTACGGGCCTTTCTGGATACAGAAAATGTTCGACTGCTGCCCTGGCCATCAGATTCTTCAGATCTCTCACCAACTGAAAACGTCTGGTCAATGGTGGCCGAGCAACTGGCTCGTAAAAATACGTCTGTCACTACTCTTGATGAACTGTGGTATCGTGTTGAATCTGCATGGGCAGCTGTACCTGTACACGCCATCCAAACTCTGTTTGACTCAATGCCCAGGCGTATCAAGGCCGTTATTACGGCCAGATGTGGTTGTTCTGGGTACTGATTTCTCAGGATCTATGCACCCAAATTGCGTGAAAATGTAATCACATGTCAGTTATAGTGTAATATATTTGTCCAATGAATACCCGTTCATCATCTGCATTTCATCTTGGTGTAGCAATTTTAATGGCCAGTAGTGTACATCTACACAGATACTCCGAAAGCTACCGTATGGTGCGTGGCGGAGGGTATCCTTTACCACTACTTGTCATTTCCCCCCCTGTTTCACTCGCAAATACAGCGGGTGAAAAACGACTGTCTGTACGCCACAGTTTTCACACACTCGTTTCACCTCACGTCGCTTTGCAACGTTACGCCCAGATACTTAAAGCACGTGACTGTCAAGGAGGACACTACTAATGCTGTATCCGGACATTGCGGGTTTGTTTTTCCTACTCATTCACATTAACTATTTTTCCACATTCGGGGTTTGCTGATATTCATCAGACCAAGTACAAACTTTACCTAAGACATCTTGCATCCTTCTACAGTCACTCAATTTCGAAACCTTACCGTACACCACGGCATCATCAGCAAACAACCGCAGATTGCTACCCACCCCGTCCGCCAAATCATTTACGTATATAGAGAACAGCAGCGGTCCTATGACGATTCTCTGGGCCACTCCTGACGATACCCTTGTCTCTGATGAACACTCGCCGTCGAGGACAACACACTGGGTTCTATTATTTAAGAAGTCTTCGAGCCACTCATATATCAGTGAACGTATTCCATACTTTCGTACCTTCGTTAACAGCCTGCAATGGGGTATCGTGTCAAAAGCTTTGCGGAAATCTAGAAATATGGAAACTGCCTGTTGCCCTTCTCCATAGTCCTCAATAAATCATTGAGAAAAGGGTAAGCTGAGCTTCGCACGAGCGATGCTGTCTAAAACCGTGCTGATTCGTGGACATAAGTTTCGTAGTCTCAAGAAACTTTATTATATTCGAATTGAGAATCTATTCAAGGATTTTGCAGCAAACATGAGTTAGGGGTATTGGTCTGTAATTTTGCGGGTCCGTTCTTTTACCTTTCTTATATGCTGGAGTCACCCGCGCATTTTTCCAGTCGCTTGGGACTATGTGATGGGTGAGAGATTCACGATAAATATAAGCTAGGTAAGGGGCCAGTATTGTAGAGTATTCATTGTAAAATCGAACTGGGATTCCATCCAATCCTGGTGTTTTGTTTGTTTCCAAATCTTTCAGTTGTTTCTCTATGCCAGGTATGCTTATTCCTATATCTTCCATACGGGAGTCTGTCCGATGGCCGAACGATAGAATGTTTGTATGTTTCTCCTGTGTGAACGATTTATTGAATGTGAAATTTAAAACTTTGGTTTATAACCAGAATTTTCTCGTGGTCTCTGTTAGCTCTTTTGCTAAGGTGTGTCGGTGGTAGTTGTATGCTTCGTGCATAGATCTTTTCACAGATGCACGAATCTCTACTAACCTTAGCTTGTCGTCATTTTTGCGTCCCCTTTTGAACCTAGAGTGCAAAAGCCTCCTCTCCCTCAGCATCCGCCGAACTTCATCATTAAACCACGGTGAGTCTTTTCCATCCTTTATCCACTTATTAGGCACATGCATCTACATCTACGTGATTACTCTGCTATTCACAATTAAGTTCCTCACAGAAGGTTCAATGAACCACCTTCAAGCTGGCTCTCTACCGTTCCACTCTCGAACGGCGCGTGGGAAAAACGAGCATTTAAATTTTTCTGTGCGAGCCGTGATTTCTCTTATTTTATCGTGTAGGTGGGAACCAACAGAATGTTTTCGCAATGGGAGGAGAAAACTGGTGATTTAAATTTCATGAGAAGATCCCGTCGCAATGAAAAACGCCTTTGTTTTTATGATTGCCACTCCAATTCATGTAAATGTCTGTGGCACTATCTCCCCTATTTCGCGATAAAACAAAACGAGCCGCCCTTCTTTTATCTTTTTCGATGTCATCCGTCAGTCCCACCTGATGCGGATCCCACATAGCACAGCAATACTCCAGAATAGGGTGGATAAGCGTGGTGTAAGCAGTCTCTTTAGTAGACCTGTTGCACCTTCTAAGTGTTCTGCCAATGAATCGAAATGTTTGATTTTCTCTACCCACAACATTATCTATGAGATCATTCCAGTTTAGGTTATTTGTAATTGTAATCCGTAAGTATTTAGTTTAATTTACAGCCTTCGGATATGAGTGACTTATCGCGTGATCGAAATTTAGCGGATTTCTTTTAGTACTCATGTAAATAACTTCACACTTTTCTTTATTCAGGGTCAATTGCCACTTTTCGCACCACGCACATGTCGTATCTAAATCATTTTGCAATTCGTTTTGGTCATCTGATGACATTACAAGACGGTAAATGACGGCATCATCCGCAAATAATCTAAGAGGTCTACTCAGATTGTCTCCTATGTTGTTTAGTATAGATGAAGACAATTGAGAGCCTATAACACTTCCTGTCTTACTCGACGACTTTCCGTCTATTAATCATAAATCACCAGACCACGATTTACAATCTGCTTAAGCTTTGCCTATAATTACTCTACAGCCATCTTAGTGGAACTAAGTGACGTCCGTTCACTGTCTAAATGAGATATTAATAACTGCTTATCTGCTCTATCGAACAGAAACACTCTCCTAACCTTCTTGACTGATTTATTAACTTTCGTAATGTTCTGACACGTCAAACACGGAAATTTGCAACTATGCGGACTGGCGTTCCCTATCAGAACCTTGTTTCCTGACAGATTTCAATGTGAGGGCACCCGTTCGCTGGTCTGGCCAAACCAATTTAAATCACAGACATGATGGTGCGTGCTGGAATTGTCAAAAGTCAGACGACCAACTCAGATGATATATTCAAGATTATATATAGATCCAATATCCGTACAGTCGGAAACTGGCGCTGGCTCTTAGTCCACCACAAGTTACAGGCCACAAGTCTCACCCACTAGGGAAAGACCTGAAGTTCTCATCGAGAGGGGGGCCAGAAGATGAAGAAGACAAAGAATCACAACCACTTTCTACCAAGGCTTGGTACGAGATCCGAATTAGCAAAAATGAAACTGCCTCCATATTGCACAAACCAATCGAACTAACCTCTACTCATTGAATCTCCCCTATTACTATTCTGTTGGCCTGGTAGCCAATCCAGACAAAGCAACAGGGTTCTCACGCTGGGGGAGCAAGCCTCTGCTTTGCATATCCTGAGAGTGGCCAATCAGCGACTCAAAATCTCTCTTGTCTGAAAAAAGAAGATTTTAGACTAGGGAGGCTTCATTCTCACGATAAACATGGTCATGTTTCGGCAAAGAACGTCCACCTAGACGGGACCACAGTCCCTCATTTACAGAGAGATCTAATCTTTTCTGGCCGATCATTTCCAATTTCTGAAAGAAGACTGTTAAGCTTCACAGACAGTCATGCCTATGAAATATACGTTTTCGCCGCTCGCTTAAAGAACCTGGCGACTTCCTGGCGTCAGCGGAGTTACAGTCTTGCCTCTATTAAACACGCGCACTAGCCGCTCTGTCCCTGTCATCATAGCTTCTAACATGACAATTCTCAAGAGTTTTATCACCTTCGCACCTTTAGCACAAAACTTCAGATTACGGCAGTCTCTCTTAAATGGCTTCCTCCGCCCATTTTCTGCCAACTGAGCACCTTAGCGAAGGATGTCACCTGGTCCAGGTCAAATGTTTTTTGAACCGGTGCCCTCCTGCTCCGACCCTAAGTGGGAAGAGGGGAGTCCCATGGCCTGAAGTTCCTCTACAGGTACAATCCACAGAGCGCTGCTTCCCAGAATCACTTGCACAGCCAGGTCACTGGACTCAGCATTTATGGTCCGCAATCCATCTTTCTCCCTGTTCTTCGTCGTCTCTGCTACAACCCCTTGGGTACAAGTTCTCTACAGGCTACAACAGTGTTGTTAAAGAGAGAGAGTGGAGCGCCACATATCAGTAAAGTTTTGACAAGATTCTGGTGCCTCTACAAAACGTAGCGAGTCAAGGAAGCAGAGTGTAATTCTTTGCGTCATTCGTCTGGAGAATAAAATATGTTTCACGACACCCTCAGGTAGGGCACTGACCCGATTTTTCTCCCAGCCGATATCAGCCAAGAACTCAAGAAAGTTAGTGTCATACCCAGATAAATTATGGAAGAAAATGGCTATGTGCCTTCGTAACTGGGACCTCAAATTGCATGTGTCGTGAACTGCAACAAGGATTTTCCCCTTAAGATGAAAGTGGTCCCTACTAGGAGTTTCTGCTTTTCTGTCTAACGGCAGTCCACAAATATGTCAGTCAATCACTTTAGTGTACGAATCTTCATTCTTCTTCAGTTTGGTCATCGGAATGTTGTCGCTGTAAAGCTTGTTAACATTCTACGAAAATTTTTCAAGCTCCATGAGAAGTCAAACTGCAGGATTATCCCCAGAATAAGATCTGTAGCGATTAAGACTTGAAATCATAGGCCGATACAATTTTTTATGCTGCCTCATATGGTACACGTTTTTATGTGAAGGTAGTATGTGGGGTTAACTTCACAGTGGGTCACAGGAGCGAGTAGGCACTCAAAGTCAGTGTACACCACCATTGGGCGTCACTCTTGATGGTGAGCATTTTAAAATTTTATGAATTTGTTTTCCTCAGTAGGCATGATAACACATACTGGGTCCTTGGAAGCACAATGTGCTAGTAACTTATCTGAGGAAAAATAATTCAGACACCTTAAGTAAATATGCTTTATACGACAATGTGTGGACAATTCAGAGGAAAGGATTTCGGACATGTGTTTGATCCAAACGTAATGATAAGTGCTTTCTCCTTATTTTTATCATCAGAAAATAAGTGCATGTTTACATGCATTTCACAGTCACTGGCAAATTTTGAGAAATGCAGGCGGCTGATGACTTTATGCTCTTTCTGCTCGTCCGACTTGCGTTCCTCCAGGCCATAAACATGAACTGATATTCCTGTATTCTGAATCTCAAATTTAGGTATGTCCTGTAGATTAATTGAGGACTGAACACTATCACATAAAATTTATAGCTCTTGTGAATGTCAAGGATTCCACAATATCTATATGCGCGCTCTGGATACTCTTTAATATTTCTTTTGCAAGTCAATATTCACCATGCAAAACAAACCTGATCGTTTTCATTTTTGATATTAATGTATGCCTTCTTGTCTGCTATATGCTTAGGGAGCTTGATATAGCTGGACTCTCCATTTACCGGATCATAAACACGTGTATGAATTCCAGGTACAGAATTCAGCTTAGTGCTTTAGCTGTCCCTCTAACTACCATCTCGGAAAACCAGGCTAGTGTAGCCGTCAGGGTGGACTCACGAAACCATCTGGTGATTGATGTGCTCTGCGTTATCATGCCCTTATCCCTCCACAGATAATGAAGACTTCAGTCTAAAGGCAACTTGGCGGGAGGGAGGGGGGCCATGCGATTGTTCAATGAACAGAACTGCACTGCATTTAATTGCGGTATACCACGGATCATTAACAGCCTTGAGGAGCTCCGTTTCCATGAGAGGAAGGCATTCTCTTAGAAACCCAACTGCGCTACTGCAGCCTCCTGTCAGATTCTCGATTCTAGTGAACAAGATTCGCGCCTCAGAGGCACCAGCAATCATTAAATATTCCAACTGTGGTATGGTGTCACTGAGCTGATGGCCTTCACTAAAAGAACAGTAGAGAGAATTGCTGCTAGCCACATGACCATCGCTATTACTAATATTTCTACAGCTAGACGACAAAGTTGCTTCTGGTGACGTGAGAGGGGTATGGTATGCACCCTACCTTGGGAGATCGGAGAGAACGAGAAAGTGGAGGAGGAGGAGATGCTGTGGTATCGGGCCAGTGCAAGCAGCTTGGCTGAGACTGCTGCTACCGCAGTCCTGATCCGTTTGCTAGTAGGTGGGTGGGCCATGGACGCCAGAGCGGTGGCAGCTGAAATGGCAGTGGGAGTGGCTGCAGCGGCGACCTCTGCAGTGACGAGATCTGTCTTACACGAGGGACCGTTGCCAAAGCAGGCTTCACCTATCCGGTACATGCGCCGTGATATATTGTGGAAATTGTTTCTCTGACGCAGACGCTGTAGAAGACAGAGAGAGTAATGAGAAATAAGTACATCATTCCAACATCGCCTGCTGCTGCAAGGAAAGAAAGAGTACTGGTTATTTGTTAGAGGAATGAGTGCATATATATATATAAGCTACCTATATCACTCTGTCTCCTTGGGACCTCCCCCAGGTTACCCGACATATCCAATGGCATTGCAGTTCCCTCTTCATCTCCTCCACCCACTGTGGCATTTTGTCCTCGGCCAAACCAACGTGTAGCCCCCAATCCATCTCTTTGATACCATCTACAATAGTAAAATATTGATTTAATAACACAAAAGACTACGAGAAAAAATATTTTTTAGAATATGCATTTACAGGAGATCTGCAATGGCTGCTGCTTATGCTCGGCGCATACCACTCCCTATTCCTCTTCTTCATACAGGAAATCATCTACTACAACAACAACGACAAAGAATATGCACCATATTACATGTACGATGAAATTTTTGTCAAACAGCAACATATTATGTACACACAGTACGACAAAGAAGAGAAATATATATATACTACTTACGATGCTATTGCTGCTGCCGTTGCTGCTTCTCAGCATGCAGCTGGTCAAACATCCGCTGGGCAAATACTGAAACATGTATTCAACACTAGTATGAAATTCCTAGTGAAAGAAAAAGCTACAGTTATCGATTCTGGTCCCTCGAAATCATCTACAACAACCTCAGACACGTTGGTCGCAACATATTACATGTTCTATGAAGAGGATGACGAAACCATATGCTTACGGCGATATAACCGCTATTGCCGCTGATACGTCTGCCACTGCTGTTGCTGGCGCTGATGCATCGCAGCATTTTGTTCATCAGGGACTCAGTGAATACGCCCTAAAACAATAAGACGACATGATTCAATAATATGAAATTCTTAGTGATAAAAAAGTTGCAGTTTTCGATTTGAGTCTGTACTTACCAGGTAATTCACCATCCTTCTCTAATGGTCTCTGTCACTTGCTGTTGGCACTGCTGCTGCTTGATGCCGCTGTACGCTTTATGTTAGATCAGGGACGAACCAAACACGATTAACGCACACAAGCGAGAACACGACAATCGACCTCACGCAACGGCAGAGGATGAAGACAGAATGAGACAGGGAGTGGAGGGGGTAGCGTTTATATACCTTCACTGATTCAGCGTCAGCCAATACGAATACAGTGTTCTGGAACACATAACTCACCATTAGCCAATAGGAACGCAATATTCTGGGACACCTTGGTCTGCTGGTTTGAGGTGCAGGTGCTGCAACCGGAAGTTGCTTGAGGTGGCCAAGAACGCTGCTGTGAACAAAGTGGACCGTGACTGCAGTGTGACCTGAAGGCTGGCCGGCCACAAAAACAATGTAGCTTGTGTCTGGTGATGCGGACCGCGGAATTACCTGGGCGTCCAGTATGCATCGTGTAATTTCAATATGTGTCATTAATCACAGTTTCGCGGTCATGTACCAAGCAAAATCTCTGTATGACGCTCTGACAGGTTGTTGTTTCGTAACAAACTCATTTTTGCCAGCTGCATTATATCCATCTCGGAGTGTTCTTCCTCGAAAGTATTAAACAGGTACAGTGCTTAGCAAGAGGAATTTAAAATATACTTAGACTCGATCAGAACAGTTTTGCTATATGCAAACGTTTCTCTACCTGTTTGCTTGGTCCCTGAAAATTAAGCCGAAATGTATGTACTCTAGTATAATGCATTCGCAACGCTTGTTTTAGTCGAGAAATTTGTATGATCCGGGTGCTAGGTCTACAATAGTAATGTGTAATAACGTGTTTAAACGCGGTGTAAACATCAAAGGCACTAACGCAAACTCCAACTTGGCGGTTCGATTACATAAGACACCACTGAGTTGTCTGGCTTTACAAGTATAAAAAAATACGATAGGGTTTCGTGGAAGTGACGGAATCGACTAAGTAATTGTAATATTACACCCTTTATTCTTTGACAGATATGTGATAACTACGATGTAGCGCGACCGGGGGAAGGGGGGGGGGGGGGGCTACTGGGATGTGCAAAACGATACACAGCTGGTGTGAGTGTGAACATACCATTTTTTTCCCACACAATACGCCTATAAATGATTGTTGGAAATGTTACGCTGAAGTTGTTGTGGCTTATGTTACGAGATGTGCAAAGGAAATGAGAATGTTCAAATGGCTCTGAGCACTATGCGACTTAACTTTTGAGGTCATCAGTCGCCTAGAACTTAGAACTAATTAAACCTAATTAACCTAAGGACATCACACACATCCATGCACGAGGCAGGATTCGAACCTGCGACCGTAGCGGTCACGCGGTTCCTGACTGAAGCGCCTAGAACCGCACGGCCACACCGGCCGGTTAAATGAGAATGTCCAGACGTAAGGGACATCTGAATTTGACGTGGAACATTGCGAATTTCAACACATCGATAGGCGTATGGGGGATGAAAGATTTTACGTGGAAAATTATGTGCAGTCATTCGAAGAATGTAGTTTTACATGGGCAATTGGTATTTCTAGAGCGACAGCTGTCAGCAGGAGGTTTTCTGGTACTTCACTTATTGTCGAATGTCACATGACTGAGGGGGCACTCATGATAGTTAATTATAATTACACTGATAAATATGTGGCTGGTTTCCTAGGACGACTCTGCCTGCCATCCAGGTGAGTGACGCAGGTGGCCAGTGACCAGAAAGAATTCACATTTCCGGCTTAAGATGTGAGCCTGCTGAACTGGACAGGCAGGAAGGGGGATGCAGTTAACTTAAGTGTCTCAACCTCTGGACAGGTGAATAACGAACAAATACTCAGTACATGTTGGCTGTCTCATCGATCACTTGTGTTGCATGTATTCTCAGAGGAAAATTGAGCGATTCACTATTGAACACTGGCAACTGATGACGCTGGAGGGATTGTTAACATTCGAATTCCTACCACCCCAGTCATCTCCAGATGTCCTCCATGGCCAGGGTGGTGCACTCTGGCAGACGTATGCATCCATGATTGTGACTGTGGTCACAGCGGCAATTTTCTCTGGCCTCTGAGCGTTGGCGCTAGTGGTGTACAAGAGGACGAGCGTGCTGCATGTGGGCATCTGGGAGGTGAGTGGGCTGTGTGTACGAGTCTTTTCAGTGACTTCAGGCATCTAGGTGTGACAACTACTAGGATCATGGTTTCGTGCTTTTCAATACATTGCAGTGCACTCTGTCTTGCGGTGGTATTTGTTGTTGTTATTAGCCTGTCACATGGTACACCCTTTCCTCCTCCTTCTTCGTCCAGGTGTAGCTGAGAGAACAAACTTAGGAATTCTATAATGCTTTATAAAATACACGTAGTAGACCTGTGGTAAGGAATTCCACAGTTGTCATGGTTTAAGTTCACGCCAAAATTTGAAATTCCATCCATCATTTTATAGAGCACCTCTTCCAGTCGAGATGTCAAGTTTCCGACTCGTCAATTTATTGTTTCCATTAGTGGTACTGCAATCACACACATCAATCCAAACCCTCCACAATTTGTTATGGACATAGCATGCAACTGAGCTGAAATTTGAAGTTCTCAGCATCCTCCAATGTAATGGGCTTCCTACAAACGATGTAACTGTGCAGTATCCAGCAATAGGAAGCATGAAAAGAAAAAAAAATCGGTAGGGTTTGGAAACCGAATGGTTGCAGGATCGAATCCCACCAAAATATACCAGTCCTTGTATCGACCAATAGTATGCTAGGAGAAAATGTCTGCACAGAGGGTACTGATTTAATTAATTAGTCAATCAGTCTGATAGAGTGAAGGGATATTTCCAACACATCCTCCTCAGCTCAGCATTTTTGGAAGCGCTGGGGATTTCCCAGATATCCATTGCTTCGTTTCAGGAAAATTGAGGGGTTAGTGTGGCACACAGCAGATGCAACCTACATCTTCTCTAATGCCTTTGTTGGTAGCAGTGGAAGTGTCAGAACAGAGGAATCCACCAATCACCAGTGCCAGGTCTGTATGAGGGGCGAGAGGGGGATGGAAGGGATGGGGGGTGTGGAGGAGATCTTGGTCTCTGTGTGTTTGCACACGTTGGTGCACATAAACATGAAGTAATGAAGTAACCACTTGAGACAAAGAGAAGGAGGAAGTGAGCCTCGTATTAAATTTCAAAGGAAGCCAACATTGTATATAACATGTTCCTCAGGTGGATTAAGTTTTGCAGGCGATCAACGTCTCCCATCCAGCACTCGAGACTCAAAGGGTTACCAGCGGCCCTGCACATGTGGTGCAGTACAGTGTGTCCAAGAAAACGTGATGGGAACCATTCTGAATCAAGCGAGTGGATCAACTCCCCTCAGAGTATGGTCTCACATCCAATGTGTTTTTTCTTCCACTATCAGAAAAAAGTGCCATCGTAATCTGTATGTGAGACATGCATGATTGTCAAACATTGTTTTGCCAGATATTGAGTCTGTCAATCGAAAGTGTGTTAGTATTTACAGAAAGAGGAGTGGGGAACGGGGGGCTCAGGGATCGAACCACAATCGAGACAGTATTATAACATAAAGGATTTTGACCTAACAGTGCGAGGAAAGCCCCATGATGTAATAAGAGTTGACAAGCTATTTCCCACCGATTTTCAATCAGTTTAATTAATTAGTCAATTAATTTGATATCAGAAGTGGTGCAGGGTTTCCAAGAGAAGAGAGGTGTGGTCCTATGTACTTCCACACTGACAGCTCACCGACTTTTCCCTCCAATTTTTCATGGGAAGGGCAGGGAGGGTGGGGGCGATGGATGGAACATCGTCTGGTGGTGGCACTGCGTACTAACTCAGTCGATCCCTGCACATCAAGATGAGCATACACATGCGAAATATTTCCAAGACAACACCTCCAATATGCAGCAGTGTAATTACATAATTAGGGCGTCTAACCTCTGGAGGGCATAAACTTGCACCTTCCACATCAGCACTCTGCACAGACTAAAAGATTTTCATTCGGGAGGATGACAGTTCAATCGCGCGTCTGGCCATCATGATTTAGGTTTTCTGTGATTTCCCTAAATCGCTCCAGGCAAATGCCAGGATGGTTCCTTTCAAAACAACCAACCAACTAAACAATTTTCCCACCAATTTTTTTCTGGGTAGGGAGGAGAGCTGGGGAATTTCCACAAAAGGTTGAGGGGTAATTAATTGATAAATTTAATTAATGAGTCAATTAATTTGATGTCAAAAGTGCACTTGTATTGACAAGTGAGAGAGGGAGTTTTGGGGATTTCCCAAAGAGTTGGGGAGGAGAAGGGGGAGGGGAAGGGGGAGGGATGGGGGTTTCTCAGACGGCTGGAATATCTCCTGGGGGGCTTCAATCTAACCCCAGGGGTCATAAATCAATTAGTATAAATCAATCGAATTTGCCCATGAATGTATGCAACATCCACTAACAATACGCCTCAGAACATACTTTGCCCTACTACTAGGGATATTGGTGTGTAATTTCACAGGTCTCTTCTTCTACCCTGCACCTTTTTCCAGTCGCTTGGGGCTTTGTGCTGACGAGAGTTAATGCAGGCCAGGTAAGGTGCTAAGGCTGTAGGGATCAGATCCAGTAAAACTGAAATGGGACTCCATCTGGACTTGGGGGTTAATTTTCTTTCAAATCTTTCACTTGTTTCTCTAAGTCAAGGATGCTTATTGCTATATTGTCCACACAGGAGTCTCGTTGATGGCCAAATGTCGGTATGTTTGTACAATTCTCGTGTGTGAGCGATTTCTTCGAAATTTGAAACTAGTGCTTTCGTTCTGCTATCTTCAACTACCACACCAGACTGGTCAACAAGGGACTGAATGGAAGCCTTAGACCCGATTAGCAATTTTACATAGGACCAAAATTTTCTCAGGATCTCTGCCAGATCTTTTGCTGAGGTGTGATGGTGGTAACTGCTGTATGCTTCGCGCATAGATCTTCTTTCAGATGCACGAATCTCTACTAACATTTGCTTATCGTCATTTATGCGTTCTCTTTTGAACCGAGAGTGCAGCGTCCTCTACTTCCTCATCATTTTCCGAATTTCATTATTAAGCGGTGGTGGGTCTTTTCCATCCTTTATACACGTACTAGGTTCATAACTCTCCAGATAACGATTTTCAGTCTGCTTAAACTTTGCCCGTAATGCCTCAATGTCCGTTTTAGTGGAACTAAATGATATCAGTTCACTGTCTCAGTGAGAAGCTAACAACGCTTATATACTCTATCTAGCAGAAACACTCGACTAGTCTTCTTGGCAAATTTATTAACTTACCTAACCATGGTTGCTATAACGACATCATGATTGTTAATTCCCTTTTCTATACTGACATTTTCGATAAGATCCGACCTGTTTTTAGCTTAAATGTCTCACGTATTTTCATTACGATTGCCGAGGTAGCTGCTCAAGGTAGTTGTCAGAAAATGTGCTCGAAAGTATTTCAGATGACTGTCTGTATGTACTCCCCGAAAATGAATCCATCGACATCCCGGTCTATACTGTGAGGCTTAAAGTCGCCTCCAACTAATATTGCATGATCTGGGTATTTAAGCGCTACTGACCGTAGACTTTCTTTGAATGACTCTAGAACTGTCACAGTGGAATTGTGTACCCAGTAAAAATAGCCAACAATTAACTTGGTTTCACCTACACTTGCTATATGTGAGCAGATAACTTCACTGTGACATTCAACTTCGATCTCAATAGAGACAATTTGTTTGTGAACTGCAGTAAACACTCCTCATAGCCTGTAATCTGTCTTTCCTATATATGTCCCACAACTCGCTAAATATCTCAGAGTTTACCACTTTGGGTTTCAACCAGCTCTCGGTCCTAAGAATAATTGACTACGAAAACTTCGCGGGAGTCCCTGGGTGTATCTTTCCGGAGCCACAATGGGACGTTTTTTACAAGTCTCTGTGAATAAAACCGTTTAGTCTCCATGTCTGACAGTATTGGTAAGCTGAATGTTCTTCATTCTGACGCTGAGCTGTTGTACGAACTGTGTACATAGCTCAGGGACAATTGGCTATGTGGATGCTGGCATGATTAATTCTCCTGGAACCCTAAGTTGCTAACAATAGACCAACTGTGTGGGAGAGCATTGTATGTCCTCCTTCACTTTTATGCCTAATCTGAGTAGGGCCAGCGGCAGTGCTTTAGACTACTATGATGAGCTGCACATTAGATCAGTTTTCGATGTGTGGTGAAACTATTCTACCACTCCACTGCTGGTTCGATGGTAGCTTGTAGTGTGGAGGTGGTTGCAGCTGCACAGTACAAAGAGCACACTAAAAAGTTGGCTTCCAAATTGCCCTACGTGATCTGCAAGTTACGTCTTGTGGAAAGCCAAACCTGGAGAACCATGAGTGCACTTGCGCCCTCGCGACCAGTTCAGCAAATGTGTGTCGTAATATGACGACTCTGGCCACACTGTAAAATGATCAATGATCTTGAGCAAATGACATTGTCCCACAGATTATGGCAGTGGCACTATTGAGCCGTGGCGCCATTGAATTAGTAGACTGTTCTGTATGGCGCCACTGGCTCAGGTGTAGCATCGACAATCCTGCTTGCGGCTCCATTACCAAAAACTATGAGGAAGAGGTGGTATCTGTAGGTTGTGTCCTTAGTAGGTCTTTGCTTGCTGATATACATACATCAAAAAAAGTTATGCATCACCCTGGTTCCCAGAACTACTGAAGATTGACTTTGAATGTGGATATTCTATCACAGTCCCTTTGACTGGTCAGAGATGTCACTAAATCCGCCCAAAGATGTAAACAACCACGCATGAGCACCGCCTGTTAGACGGAGGGGGCCCGACAGCCGATCAGTTCCAGTCAGTCCACTAGGAAGGAGGTACACGGCTCGTGTTGTCTGTAGTTCAACCATGCCTAGACGGTCAATACCGCGGTTAGATCGCGTCCGCATTGTTACTTTGTGCCAAGGAGGGCTCTCAACAAGGGAAGTGTCCAGGCGTCTTGGAGCGAACCAAAGCGATGTTGTTCGGACATGGACAAGACAGAGAGACAGGAACTGTCGATAACATGCCTCGCTCAGGGCGCCCAAGGGCTATTACTGCTGTGAATGACCTGTACCTACGGATTATGGCTCGGAAGAACCCTGACAGCAACGCCACAATGTTGAATAATGCTTTTCGTGCAGACACAGGACGTCGTGTTACGACTCAAACTGTGTGTAGTAGGCTGCATGATGCGCAACTTCACTCCCGATGTCCATGGCGAGGTCCATATTTTCAACCACGACACCATGCAGCGCGGTACAGATGGGCCCAACAATATGTCGAATAGTTTGCTCAGGATTGGCATCACGTTCTCTTCGCAAATGCCTTCAACCAGACAATCCTCGGAGACGTGTTTGGAGGCAACCCTGTCGGGCCTAACGCCTTAGACACACTGCCCAGCGAGTGCAGCAAGGTGGAGGTTTCCTGATGTTTTGGGGTGGCATTATGTGGGGCCGACGTACGCCGCTGGTGGTCATGGAAGGCTCCGTAACGGCTGTACGATACGTGAATGCCACCTCCGACCGATAGTGTAACCATATCGGCAGCATATTGGCGAGGCATTCATATTCATAAACGACAATTCGCGCCCCCATCGTGCAAATCTTGTGAATTACTTTCTTTAAGGTAATGACATCGCTCGACTAGAGTGGCCAGCATGTTCTCCAGACATGAACCTTATCGAACATGCCTAGGATAGACTGAGAAAGGCTGTTTATGGACGACGTGACCCACCAACCACACTGAGGGATCTACGTCGAATCGCCATTGAGGAGTGGGAAAATCTGGACCAACAGTGCCTTGACGAACTTGTGGATACTATGCCACAACGAATACATGCATGCATCAGTGCAAGAAGACGTGCTATAGGGTATTAGAAGTACCAGTGTGTACAGCAATCTGGACCACCACCTCTGAAGGTCTCGCTGTATGGTGGTACAACATGCAATGTGTGGTTTTCATGAGCAGTAAGAAGAGCGGAAATGATGTTTATGTTCATTTCTACTCCAATTTTCTGTACAGGTTTCGGAACTCTCGGAACCGAGGTGATGCATAACTTTTGGTGATGTGTGTATATTTTATCCACATAGAATAATTACACAGTTGTTTAACAAATAACATCTGTACTTGAATAAGATAAAACGGAAATGACAGTAAACAACTGTAACGATGCCGGTTGTGGCTACGACAATTTTGAATAATCAGTGACGCGTTCACTCACTTATTATGATGAAGTGGATAAGTGGTGTCACCACAATGGTAACTGCCGTTCGGTGGACGTTATTTGGTGGTTTTCATTAAGTAATTATATGCAGAGAATTGGAAAACAGTATGCTGCTTGATATTTTATTTTAGTTTATAAGCTTATTTCGGTTTATTTGCCTTCATCATTACATGTTCTGACGTTGTAGATGGACATTGCCAATTTGAGTACACCATTAATGCTCTCTGTAGTTGTTGACCGCACGGTTATTTTCAACATACTGCTTTCCGGTTCCCTGCATAATGTCCTATTGTGACATACCATACACTCCTGGAAATGGAAAAAAGAACACATTGACACCGGTGTGTCAGACCCACCATACTTGCTCCGGACACTGCGAGAGGGCTGTACAAGCAATGATCACACGCACGGCACAGCGGACACACCAGGAACCGCGGTGTTGGCCGTCGAATGGCGCTAGCTGCGCAGCATTTGTGCACCGCCGCCGTCAGTGTCAGCCAGTTTGCCGTGGCATACGGAGCTCCATCGCAGTCTTTAACACTGGTAGCATGCCGCGACAGCGTGGACGTGAACCGTATGTGCAGTTGACGGACTTTGAGCGAGGGCATATAGTGGGCATGCGGGAGGCCGGGTGGACGTACCGCCGAATTGCTCAACACGTGGGGCGTGAGGTCTCCACAGTACATCGATGTTGTCGCCAGTGGTCGGCGGAAGGTGCACGTGCCCGTCGACCTGGGACCGGACCGCAGCGACGCACGGATGCCCGCCAAGACCGTAGGATCCTACGCAGTGCCGTAGGGGACCGCACCGCCACTTCCCAGCAAATTAGGGACACTGTTGCTCCTGGGGTATCGGCGAGGACCATTCGCAACCGTCTCCATGAAGCTGGGCTACGGTCCCGCACACCGTTAGGCCGTCTTCCGCTCACGCCCCAACATCGTGCAGCCCGCCTCCAGTGGTGTCGCGACAGGCGTGAATGGAGGGACGAATGGAGACGTGTCGTCTTCAGCGATGAGAGTCGCTTCTGCCTTGATGCCAATGATGGTCGTATGCGTGTTTGGCGCCGTGCAGGTGAGCGCCACAATCAGGACTGCATACGACCGAGGCACACAGGGCCAACACCCGGCATCATGGTGTGGGGAGCGATCTCCCACACAGGCTGTACACCACTGGTGATCGTCGAGGGGACACTGAATAGTGCACGGTACATCCAAACCGTCATCGAACCCATCGTTCTACCATTCCTAGACCGGCAAGGGAACTTGCTGTTCCAACAGGACACTGCACGTCCGCATGTATCCCGTGCCACCCAACGTGCTCTAGAAGGTGTAAGCCAACTACCCTCGCCAGCAAGATCTCCGGATCTGTCCCCCATTGAGCATGTTTGGGACTGGATGAAGCGTCGTCTCACGCGGTCTGCACGTCCAGCAAGAACGCTGGTCCAACTGAGGCGCCAGGTGGAAATGGCATGGCAAGCCGTTCCACAGGACTACATCCAGCATCTCTACGATCGTCTCCATGGGAGAATAGCAGCCTGCATTGCTGCGAAAGGTGGATATACACTGTACTAGTGCCGACATTGTGCATGCTCTGTTGCCTGTGTCTATGTGCCTGTGGTTCTGTCAGTGTGATCATGTGATGTATCTGACCCCAGGAATGTGTCAATAAAGTTTCCCCTTCCTGGGACAATGAATTCACGGTGTTCTTATTTCAATTTCCAGGAGTGTATATCTCAAGTGCCACAATAAAGAAATAATTATATACAGTAAATCCAAGTAAACGTACTGCTTTTAAAGTAACAAAAAGTAATATCACTATTAGGTTAGAATAAAGGGAGATGGCGTTACTTATGCTGAGAATAGGGTAGGAAAGTCAGCCTTCTTTTTGAGGCCAAAACAACGGTGTCTTCAAATGGTTCAAAATGCTCTGAGCACTATGTGACTTTACATCTGAGGTCATCAGTCCCCTAGACTTAGAACTACTTAGACCTGAGTAACCTAAGGACATCACACACTCAAACCTGCGACCGTAGCAGCCGCGTGGTTCCGGACCGAAGCGCTTAGAACTGCTCGGCCACAACGACCAGCTACGGTGTCTTCCTGAGAACCCTGTGTCGATCTTCCCTCCCTAGTTAAAGCCACTGGACTGACAGTCAGATCTGAGTATGTATTTAGATACGGTATACTTTCGCGGAGGAATGCTCATAATCAGCCAGTTGAGAATTTGCATTGACTAAGTCGTATCAGAACAACCGATCGTTTTAATTTAAGTCGAACTATCAGCTGTAATAGTTAACAGTATAAGCGGCACAAGATCGTTTCCGTCGTTCCGCAACCAAAAGATGCGATGTCAATTTCGTTTGAAAATTTTGCACAAATAGGGGGTGTATATTTGAGTCTTGATTTTAACTTACCATTACAATCGCTACTGTACATATATTTAGTTTAGATGTCTGTAAAAAGGTATTTCAGCAGCAAATGGTTTTTACACTTTAATGATCATTTTATATGCAACAAAACAATACTCCAGCGCTTTTTGAAACTAAATCTTTATTTCAGTTTTACAAACAAAATAAACTTGCTGCTGTTAACCAGTGTATTTTATCATAAATCGAATTCATTGTCCTTGAAAGTAATTACGTTACTGTATTTTGATTCACTTAAGTTTCTGTAAGAATAAGATTTTTCAGCTTCTCATTACTTGCGCTGCACCAGACTTTAATAAGAACTGATGAGCAAGTGACCAATTACGTGTCACGCGTTCGCTCAGTCTCACAAATTATGTCATGTTTAAACATTTACTCATAACTTCGCTAACCATTAAATCAATGGAGTTCTTTGTACACATTGCATCACTTAAGAAACAAGGTGTCCCACTTTGCTACCACTTACCGTTCTAGGACGCGGCAAGCAAGTACTAATCATAAACCCAATATTATCATATGCTCTTCTAGAATAAAAGTTAAACATTGATGCTTAAGACAAAACTGAGCCACATTTTCTAAGAATGACAGAGAACATACTATTTTGACAAACTGATATGCCAACTCTTCATTTAGACTGGAGACGCTGTTAAGCATTGGAACACTCTTCACATATGTATTTCATCTCCTGCAAGGTCTTTATCGCATGATTCAGATGACTGTGACTGCTTGAGACGACAGTTGATTTTCTTCCACCTTTACAATTTCATACACAGTGTATAATTTTCTCTTGATATGAACAACAGTGTCCTGAACTGGTGCGTCTGGATTGAGGAGAATTTTGCAACACTAGAAAAACAGATGCATAAGATTAACATTATGTCAATTTTTTGATACACATAAACTATTATAAGTTTTGGAGCAATAATTCCCTAAATAAAGAAAATCCTTCGAACATAACAATTGGCACAAGACAGAATTATAACAATTTAACTACCATTTTCTGTTTCTGTGTATTGAAAACAATGACCAAAAGTAAAAGTGCAAACTTGCAACCAGTTTACCAACAGAAAGAAGGCTGTTTGGCTCAAAAATAATGAATTAGACGCTGATCTGACACCCACTGAAGATGCCTTGTAACTAAGAGGTGCTTTCATAAAAATGTTCAGTAATGAGACGATATGTATGTAAGTGTGCCTGTACCTTTTATCAGCAACCTTCTATCTGTTGAGCTAGATGGAGGAACTGTGATTACTGGGACCACTAATGGTTTTGTGGAAGACAGAGATATTGGAAGAGCAAATTTTTCATTCCTTCAATGTATGAATGGGTTTAGAAAATTGTCGGGTCGAGTTTTATTTTTTCTTTGATTCGTTATGTAGAGTTTTGTAGAGTGATGCTTCTGAGATTGGAATGCTTTCAGCAACATCAAGTAATTTTCCCCAGTACTAACAAGGGACAGATTTAGTGGTAAAATGGGCCAGTGGACAGCCCGTCAAAAACCGAACACAGATAAAGCATGAAAACAGGAAGAAGGTGTACTGAACTGCGAAAAAAGAAGCAAAATAGAAACAGTGAACCGTCCAAGCTCAAGATGTGCAACACTGAGCGAGCTGCAAGAACATAGGCGTCATGGTTGTGTGGTCACGGTGTTGGACTGCAAATGGAAGTCGTGGTCAAACCTCTCTCGTACTCCATTTTTTCATAAAATTATGAACTTTTCCTCCTGTCCTTGACGTGTCTGTTACCCTACTTTAGCCTTGGTAATTGTCATACTATAGATTGGTTATAGAATATGAGTCATGTTGTAAGAATATATTACCGTCGCAGGCAAATGTGATGAATAGTTCTAGTGGGCGAGGTGCTGCATAAAACTCTCACAGAAATGAAGACAACAAATAAACGCGTGTGAACTATGTTACAACAAAGGAATTCAAGAGTCAAAAATTCCAAAACGGAACGTGATAGTCATAACATGTGATACTTCCTTACACCTCGCTGTTGCAAACGGCCGCTACACCACGAAATAGACACAAATTTAAATACAGCGAACAGACACTTCAATGTCCGGACGAACAGTTCATAATTTTGTGAGGAAAACAAATTATAAGCCACGAGGGTGATTCGAACACAGATCACCTCATTCACAGTCCAGTACCGTGACCATATAATCACGAGCCGTTGTTGCTCGAATTCGCTCGATGCTGCACATCTTGAGCTTGAACCGTTCGCTGCTTCGATTCTACTTCTTTTTTCGCAGTTCAGTACACGCCTCCTTCCTGTTTTCATGCCTGATCTGTGTTCAGTTTTTGACGAGTTTTCACCCGGCCATCTTACCACTAAATCTAAGAGGGATGCGATGGTGAGTTTCCTTTGTAAGTGTAAATGGAAGGAGTGGTTTCCCCGAGTGTGACTGAGAAATTTTCTTATATATGCTTTATGTTTGTCTTTTTTAAGCGTTGGCATGGATAAAGTGTGTATCTCTTTTCCCCCTATCCTTTATTATTCCGGGATAGGACGACGGCATCAAATATATTTTGAGGAGACAGGTGCTTCCAAAATTTTTCTGTGGAGATGCCACGGTAGCAGTGTTTCAGCATGTCACCTCCTGTGCAAAATTCGAATTGTGAGGAGAGGTGGCTAACCTCTCCAGCTAGCGACCTCTCACCCATGTAGGTAGAGATAGAATGGAGCAGCATGCTAATGACATGGGACAATAGCACTTTGAATCGTAAGGAGTGATACGAAATTGTTTGCCGGGGCAGTACTAATTTTCTGTGCATTTTATTTTCTGTTGGGTTTCATGCTTGCTATATGTTAGGCGCAGGGGCGTACGCTGTGGTGTCCGGGCCAGGCGAACACTAGGGAACGAGGGATTTCCGGGGGGAGGGGGGGGGGGGTCAGTCTCTTGAGACGCAAACGGTGGTGTCCTTTTATGAGCTGGCCAGTATTCTTACGACCGAGAGAAAGCAGAAGAGCGAATTTTGTGGAGGACAGACTCTCAGTAGGCGGGCGCCCAGTCGTAGACCGTCAGGGTCTATGAAAATACGGAACGAAGTAGTTGCAGTGGTAAAAAATGCAATCCCCCAATGTTCTCCACAGTACAATCTGCGGACTGGATAGCGTGACCTCAGGTGAACAAGAAAAACTTGGTAATTGTGTGAGAGATTTCAGAGAAACCCTGTTGGGGGCGTGCAAAATCGTAGGATCCATCGGCAGATAACATATTGTGACAGTGCACTAAAAATACATCACCTGCTGTGGCACCATTACGTGAATGGTGGCCCAGCAAGTCGATGCAGAGAGAGCGGAAATTTCTTTTTCGTTTTTGTTTTCCCACAGTGGCCAAATCACGCTGGTGGGAAAAGCACGCTCTGTCGTTGGTAGGCGGCACGTGACCCTAGTTTTCAGTTCGACTTTTTTTAACAAAGAAGGGCCGCAAAGAAGTTGATTGGGAGAGTGAGTTTATGGACTGATGCAGGGAGGATGAAAGAAATTTCAAAATTACGCCATTAGCCACTGTCGACAGTAAATCAGGTGACTGGCTAGGAAATTTTAGACACATCCAACAGTGCCGTGCCGCCGGGCACGGAGGAATCCGCTTTTTACACATTTGGATCTTTGCTTTAGGACGGAACGGTCACACAGAGGCAGTCGGAGAGGTTTGCGAGATCAAAGTTAGGACTTGGAGACGAGGAGATGGACGGACTCAGAGGAGCGCACACCCGACCGCCAGAAACAGAGGCCCCCTTCAGGTACGCAACTACGTTATGACGACAACTACCTTAGCTTACGGTAAGATTACAACGCAGCACCAGCATGATAGTTATCTTCATTCGTTGTCAACCTCACTCCTTCAGTCATTGCATACTTACCACATGACTTCGTGATTCAACAGCCATCATAGTGAATCGTTATAACCAAATAGCCATCTCCAAGCTTTATCAATAACTCGTTACAGCCATTTATTACTTGCAGAGGCTATCACGTTCGCTTATCGAGACCCTGACGAAACTCACTGCCCTTCTTTAGGTTTCTCTATTGGCACTAACAGTCCTACCAAGCAGAAATGCGGACAACTTGCGCAAGGACAGATGAAAATTAGAAAACACAAATTAGAATCTCTAATCAGTCAACATCCTTAAATAGAGAAAGGATACAGAGGCTGTAGTTTTATCTCTATTCAGATGAATAACAGAATAGTTTTGTGAAAAAAGTAATGAGACTGATTTTTTACCTAGCAAAGTTTTATTTCGTTCAAACAACAATACTGTCTCCTACAAAGCGTTCCCTTCGGCAGCCATAGACCACCGGACTCGTTCCCAGTCTTGGCAGCATCGCTGAAAGGCTCCAACTGGCAGGACCTTTAATATGTCGAACACATTCTTTTGAATGTGCTCCAGAGTCCCAAAATGAGACATTTTTCAGTTTCGGGAAAAGAAGAAAGTCACAAGTTCTCAGATCAGGTGAATAGGGGGGCTGTGGAACAAAAGGAATGCGTTTTGAGGTCAAAAATTCCGTGACTGAAGTCATCCTGTGACATGGGGCGTTGTCATGATGCACTTGTCTGCAATGTCCGGTATAAATCGATCTTCCCTTTTCTTGAGCCTTTCAAGTACATTTTTGTGAAACACTTTGTTGACAGTTTGCCCTTGAGGAACAAATTTTTTGTGCAGGATATCCTTACTGACGAAAAAGCAAATCAGCATTGTTCTGATCTTTGATTTGCTCATTCGAGCTTCTTTCGGTCCAGGAGATGTCTCAGCGTTACACTCCTCATTTTGCTGCTTTGTGTCAGAATCGTGCTCAAAAATTAAGGACTACCAGCGATCACTCTATTGAACATTTCATGGCCAATGGCAATACTCTCAAGGAGATTAACGCAGACGTTCCTTCGATTGTCATTCTACTCAGTTGTGAGGTTTTTTGACATCATTTTGGCATAAACCTTCTGCATACGCAAATCTTCGGTCAAAATATGATGTACGGTGAAAGTGTTCAATTTCACAGGTCAGCCATCACTCTTATTGTTAAAAATCGGTCTGATTTTATAAGAGCACTCATGCGTTCAACGATTTCGTCGATTTTGAAATTGACAATCTCCTTGAGCTAGGTTTATCTACAACGTGTACTCGTACTTCCAAAAATGATTTGTGCCAGCGAAAAATTTGCGCTATTGGTAAGGAATGTTAGCCATATACGTTTTTCAACTTTTCAAAGGTCACACTTGCGAATTCTCCAAGTTTAACACAAAACTTGATGACATAACGTTGCTGTAAACCCCGCTATTCCATTTTCGTAACGAACAACTTCACTGATGGCGCCTTCAAAAATCACGTGATGGCTGTGCGAAGCTGAAACTCGGACTGAGCATCTGGAAGGGCAGAACACAGCATTGCCACGTCGCTCGCAGTGTTATCGGTCTCATTAGTTTTCTCATACACCTCGCAAGAGAAAATTTGACTAATCACAGCGCACACTAAAAAATTTAAGCAGTCATTGCCCCCGCGCTCCGTACGTGGGTGGAACAGGATGAAACTTTTAATTCTCGTTGCAGCAGGCAGCAGCCTCTGTCACGCATATCTCAGCGGTTTGCAGAATATGGGCGTAGATGCTCGTGTTGAACTGAACGGCATTAGCTGAAAGCGTCCTTTACACGAGCTATAGAGTGCCCTCCGTGGGGTGAGAGTCTATTGTGTTGGTCACGCTAATTATGGGCTGACACGGCCAGGGCGCGGTTGTCAGAGCAGCTTACGTCACGACAGGATTGTCATCCTGGCGCGAGATATGCTAATGATTGAATTGTACGGTACACAACCAGCAGACGTTTCGAGGAAGATAGCTCCGTACTGGGAACCTGACAGCGTTCTCTGCTAATCTACCACCCTCCCCTTCTCTTCAGGGATTGGGTTCAAACAAAAGAGGTTTTGGAGTACATTTATTCTTCCGTCTTGCTACATTCATTTTACTTTTAAGGATGTACTTCAAGAATACTTCTGGCATTCTACATCCACCTGTCCTTTGCGGATGTTGGCACCGTCTTACATTGTTTACATTATTTTACTGATAAACAGATCTACGTACATTAAGAACATTTCTAGGATCAGTGCTTCCTATCCTGTCCAGTAGGGTACATCCAGTCATTCTTCTGTAAAAATAATTTCTGACACTTGAATTCGGAAGCTATATTTATCCACTTCCACTCTGCATTCGCCGCCATATATAACAACGGAAACAATAACTCAACTTTGCATCCACTGATGGGCCAAAACATTATGACTACTGCATATCGCGAGGTTGAATGCCTCCTGGTGGTGTTACGGGCACGTGACTTAGTAAGGAAAGAATGTAAGCCGAAGGGAGACGAATGGGCAGTCATTATGACGAAGATACGGGCTCCAAATGGAAATCCACTGATGCTAGCGGTTTTGACAAAGGGTACATTGTTGTGGCGTTGCGACTGGAAAGGAGAATCTATGAAACGGTGAAGCCGGTCGCCTATTGGCATGCTATTGTCGTGAACTCCTGTGAAAGGATGGCGAAAGGGTGGTGAAATAACGAATAGGCCGTATGATACTGGACGACCACACTCATCACAAAACGCAGAGGTCGGAGGATCCCCCACTGTGTAATCTAGCGTAGGCAGCAATCTGTGGCGGATGTGACTACAAAATACAGTGTTGGTGCAGACACAACTGTTTCAGAGCACACTGATCAAAGACTCTTGTTGAACACGTAGCTCCACATCATACGACCCCTACGTGTTCCTGTGTTGACCAACGGCATCGTCAATTATGATTGCAGTGGGGATAGCATCACTGAGTTTTCACCGTGGATCAATAGAAACGCGTTGCGTTTCTTGTTAGACCAGGTCGATGGTTGGGTTCTTACACGTCGTCGCCTAGGGGTATGGCTGCACGAAACATACGCCGCGCCAGAGATGCAGGCCGGCGAGCGCAGAACTATGCTATAGCGTACATTGAGTTGGGTTCCCATGGGATCTGTGGTAGTAATCGAAGGCATCGTGGCAGCAGTGAATTACGTGAACGTTATTGTGGACCACCTGCATCGCTTCATGCTTGAAGTCTCCTCCTATGGCTATGACAACTTCCAGCAGGATAACTGTCCGTATTGCTAAGTCAGAAACGTGCTACAGTGGTTTCAAGGGCATTATAGTGAACTCATACTGACGTCTTGGCCATCAAACGTGCCTGATCTGTACCTGTAAACATACAGTTTATAAAACCATCGAGAACATCGAGTTCGCCACAACAGCTGGGGACAAGAAGAACCGCATACCAGTCAAGATTGTTGCTGCTACTGCACTTGTCGACGGACCTTGTGTTTTATGTACACATACCAGGTACCAGCTGCGTGCCCGTAAAAGATCATCCAAAAATTTGCGGGAACTGCTTGACATGTGCGTATACATCTGGTGCCACACACTTCTAGGATCGTGTCAAGGACTTGTAGAATCCCTGACAACCAGAATCTCTCATGTACTGTTTCTGAAAAGTGGAACAACACGCTATTAAACAGGTGGTCATAATGTTTTGGCTTATCGGTGTAACATCCTAAATAACTGAAATATTTAACTTACTTACAATTAAGGAAATAGTACACATGGTTCAAATGGCTCTGAGCACTATGGGACTTAACTTCTGAGGTCATCAGCCCCCTAGAACTTAGAACTACTTAAACCTAACTGACGTAAGGACATCACACACATCCACGTCCGAGGCAGGGTTCGAACCTTCGACCGTAGCGGTCGCGCGGCTCCAGACTGTAGCGCCTAGAACCGCTCGGCCACTCCGGCCGGCAAGGAAGTAGTACGCTCTCAGGATGGTTTCAAATTATATTTGGGACCAAAAACGTTCGCAAGATCTCTGCTTAGAAGGGGGTGCGAGACAGACAGTTCATGTAAATCTCACGTTACCGCAAACGGCTCTGAGTAGACTCGGTGCTATTCAGTATCCATTACAAGTACTGACTTTATTTTTTAAATTGATACTAATACACACGTTTTTCTGTTAAGGTAGGCTGCGAGATTTTGTTTAGAGAGGAGGGGGGCAGTGGGAGAGCAGTTGCCCTTCCCTGGCTCTCCCTTGGTACGCCCTTGTTTGGACCTTCATTTAACAAACGTAACACGCAGGTCATCTGTTACTGAACTGTTGGCCCACAAAGGTGAACGTTTCTTATGTCTGACTATGTACCATTCTGAAAATGAAAAGAATCTACCAAACAGCTACAAAATCTTTTTCTCGAACTTCATTTGTAGACAAATGGTGACACTACCAGCGTTGCAAGGGATAAGTTTGCCTAAACAGACAAGATCTTAATTGTAGGAGCAGATGTATTTGGTATAGGCTTTAACTATTGATAACACTTGCTTAGGCAGATCGAACCATAGATAATTTGCTATAAAGCTTACCAATACCAAAAAGAAACAATTTCTCCTCTTTCTTTCTGATTTATCTCTTTGTTTTTTTTCTGCTTATTCTAACTGGAAGCATATTAATATTATTTCAGGTCTTAGTAATTCTTCTTTTTTGTTGTTGTTATATGTCTGTATATTTTAGTTACCTAAGTTTTTCATGTTTGTATTTCCCGTATTGTATATCATTTTTATCAAAGCTATAAATTTAAATGATGTTTACTTACATCGTAAATACGAACGGTTTATGAATATTTCGGCCTTGTTCTGGCGTAACCACAAGCGCCAGAACGAAGAGGACGAACACAAACCAGAGAAGAGGTGAAACGACGTCGGCCAATGGTGCGCGGAATAGGGCCGCACCACGACAGGAGCGCCCTCAAGCCGAAGGGAAGATAAGCGTCGCTCCTGCCAGCCTCGGCCATCTTTCGAAGTCTACGGATTATACTGCCTGGGCTACCCTCAGGGTGTAATCTACGTTTTCGAAACGCCTGTTGCCATTGCCGTCTGTCTGTGTGTGTGTCTGTCTGCCTGCCTGCCTGCTTGCTTCGTCTGCCTGCTTGCCTGCCAGTCGCTGTCGTCCGTCCGCCGTCGCCGCCGCCCGGTGCTCGCTGCCATCCGCAGTCCGTCCGTCTGTCGGCCGCCGCCGCTGTTGTCCTACGTCCGTCTGCCTGTCTGCCCGTCTGCCTGTTAGCCGGCGCCCGGGGCTCGCCGCCGCCGTCCGGGGCTCGCCGCCATCGCCGCCTCCTGGTGTTCGCCGCCGCCCAGTTGCCGCCGTCGTCCAGTGCTTGCCACCTCCCGGTGTTCGCCGCCACCGCCGCCGCCGGCCCCCGTTTTAGTTCCTTTCGCACCTCAGCGACTCCTGTCGCCAGTGAACGACGCCTTCACTCATGGACACCCCAACTATCTACACCTCCCCTTCACCTGCCGCCATTGTAACCTCGTGGGGTGCTTCTTCTGGGCTTAATCCATCCCATCCACCTCGCCTACTCACAGTTTCCTCCTCTTCTATCTCCTCTTCATCCCTGCATCGCCACCTGTATGTTGCTCCTTCCCCTGCTCCTTCCCCCACTCCTGCCCCAGCTCGTGCCACCCCCTTCCACTGCTGTCGCCCGCTAAAACGACTTTCCCCCCTCCCCACCAGCCCCACTACAATTACTCCTGCTTCCCCTGCCCGAGTAACCGCCCACTGTGCCACTCTTATCACCCCAGAGCGCCCCACCCCCTTACCCAATGCTTCCCCCTCACAAGAGGGGCCTGCCTCCCACCATCTCCCCATCCATCCAGTCCCTCATCCCTCCTCGCAGGCCACACTGGCCAAAAAACCTCCCAAGCGCCCAAGTGGCGACCTCACCTACAGTCCTCCTCCAAAAAGACCACCGCCTGCCCCTCTTCCTTCTGATCCCACCATGGATACCACCCCTCCTCCCACCTCCCCTACCCCCACCCTATATACCTTCATACTTGCCAACCCTGATCCGAAATTCCTAGATGCCCACATCCTCATCCTTGAAATCTGGAAGTACTGCCCCAGTGCACCCATTACCGAACTTATCCACTGTACAGACTGTTCTCATCAAGTCCTCCTCTCCCTCTTTCCACACTGATCTCCTCCAGCACCTTCCCCGCATCACCTTTGGCCCCCATTCATCCCTCACCCCTTTCTTTCCATCCTCCTCCCCTCATCAGCCCAAACCCACTCACATGGACCCGCCTACACCACCGTGATCACAAAACTCATGGTCCCACCTTCCTCAAGCAAATCTTTACTGAGTCCGCCTCCTCCATCGATCACCTCCTCACACTAGGAGCCCTGATTTTCAACTGCTGCCGTCCCATTGGCCCATCCTGATCCCAACCTTAGTCCTACCACTGCCAGCGCTGTCTCCTGTACAATGACCACCTCACTCAAAACTGCAAGAACACCCACCCCACATCCCCCATTGTAAAGCCTCTCAATTCCTTAAACAGTGTCCTAATCTTGCCTCTCCTCCCTTCCTGCAACACCTGCAATTAACCCCATCCCACCTACTCCTCCAAATGAAAAGCAAAACCCCCTCCCACCAACCCTGAGCCCATCCACCCCAACAATTTTCTCCGCCCTCTCCCTACAGCAGAAGACATCATCCAGTTTCTAACCATCATCCTGTAGACATCCACCCCTTCCAGCGCCCCCAAACCCTCCAGCAGATTTCCCTCACCACCCGCTCAGTTTTCCATTTAACCACCTACTCCCACAACCAGGCCCACCTTACCTTCACCCACCTAGAGACCCTCATTTAAGCCCCTCTCTCCTCGGCCCGATTCCTTCCCCCCTCCCACCTCCTGGCGTGCCACCAGTATTGTCTCCTCTACCTCAACATTCGCTCCCTCCCTGCCAATATATAGCTCCTCATGCATACCCCATCCCAGCATCACGTTGACTCCTTCATCCTTAATGAAACCTTCCTCCAACCTCACCATGTTGTCTGCTCCTCTCCCTATCTCCTTCACCACACCGACAATCCCCTTCCCCACACCCGAGGTGGGTCACTATTGGCCATCTCAAGCATCTCCATGTCTGGCCACAACTCCTTCTCAACGACCCAACTGAACACCTTCGCCTCAGAGTGGTGTCAACGCTAGACACTACACTAGAGGTTGCAATAATTAATAGCAGTCCAGCATCTGAGGAGTCGTGTCAACACTAGACATTACTCTAGAGGTTGCAATAATTGATAGTGGTCCAGCATTTGCAACCTCTCTGTACTCGCTGGCACTTGCAGCACTGCCATATGGCACTGACAGAGACTTGCAGATCACACTGGCCGAGTCAGCTACAGGTCATGAGCGAAGTCAGATTAGAACAGCCTTCAGCTAGCTAGGTTCACAGCCTCTAGTTCGTGCATGCATTATGCACATAATACCAGAATTGTGTTATATTGCTTGTTGTATAATCCAGTTAATGTTTGTTAATGAGTCATTTGTATTCAAGAAAGATAGTTGTTAGTAGTTATGTTGCTGGAGTGCAGTAGCAGGACAAAGTTAGGTAAAAGTTATTTACTAAAGTATTCTAGTACTAATTATTATAGAAAGTTCCAGATTCCTACAACCACCCCACTCGTGCCAGCCTCTATCATCCCACTGCAAATCCCAAGGGTACTGATCCAAAAGCATCCTGTATTTGCGTGAGGTCATGACATGCTGCCATCGACCTATACATAACTTAACATCATTTTTCCCTCCCTCACCATCACCTGTGTCCCTATCTATATCCATCTCACAGCTCCTATCCCCTAGGACTTCATTTCCCATATTGACCATACCTTCACCTATGTGATTGCCACTGACCTCAAGATCCACAGCCATGACCCTTCCACTCTTCGGTGGAGGCATCAGTACCTTGCCACCCTCCATGGTGACCTTATTCCTCTCCCACAACACACCCAACTTGAAGGTAACTCCACCCCCGATGTTCTCCTTGCTTCCCCCCAACCTCCTTGGTGGTACTGCCATGACGTCCTTGATCCTATTGGTAGTGACCACCTTCCCATCCTTCTCACCATCTCCTCTGCCCATGGCATCCTGCAGCCATCTGCCCAGCTGCCCCTTCAAAGTCTGTCCATGAGTACCACTGCGCCGACTGGGATGCCTATGAGAAATCCATTACCTCACAGGTCGAAAGCCACCCTCTCACCTTTAACTGTCTCACTGATATCATATATGCCTCTTCCTTCCTTCAGAAGACCATCACTGATGCTGTGGAGGCCCATGTCCCTACCAAACTCATCCACCATCACCACCCTACACTTCCTCCACAGACTGTCCTTCTTCATCAATCCTGCAGGCTCTACTGCTCCTTCCTCCACACTCATGACTGGGATACAGTCATCCACCACCGGCAATTACAGTGCCACATATGGAAGGAACCTCCTTACAGCAAAGAAACGCTGGTACTGGCACCAGACGTGCACATACCTCAATTCCACCCTCCCTGTCAACTCCACCGAGTACTGGTCAGCTTTCCACCACCTTAATGATAGCCATCCCACCCCTCATTGCCCTATCCTCCACGACGATCGCCCTTTTCCTGACAACCTCATTAATGCTAACCATTTTGCTTCCACATCTGCGAGGTATTCTCCATTCCTGACGATCCCCATTTTGATTACTCCCTCTTCCCCACCGTCTTTGACCGCACTGATACCTCTGTCCCAAGGCTCGCCCCTAGCTTCCAGTACTTGGATCAGTTAGCCCCCTCAGACATCACCACTCCCTTCACCACACATGACATCACACTCATCCTCTGCTCCAAATCCAACACTGTCCCTGGTCATGGTTGCGTCACCTACCACCACCACAAGGAATCCCCCCGTCCTTACTGGCTGTCCTTGCTACCCTGTACAATGTCCTCTCAGCCAACGACCAGCTCCTTAACCTTACCAATCTTCTTTCCCTCCAACTTAACTCCTATCACTCCGCTATCTCTGTTACCCTTGACCTCCATAAGGCGTACAACATGTCTGGCATCCTAGGTTCCTCTTCAAACTCCAGACCTGTGCTCTCCCTATCAATTTAGTCCATCTCGTTGCTTCCTTCCTCTCCCATCATCCCTCCTATGTCACTATCCACAATTCCAGCTCCCGAACCTTCTATTCCTCCACTGGAGTGCCCAAAGGCTCTGTTCTTTCCCCTCTCCTCTATCTCCTGTACACTGTTGATATGCCCAAACCTCCCCCACCTGTTCATATCCTCCAATTTGCTGATGACACCGCCTTTCTAGCCCTTTACCCTACCCTTCAACGGTCCCAACGTACCCTCCAAACCCACCTTGACCAGTTCACTACTTGGTGCAACCAGTGTTTCCTTCGTATCAACCCCTCCAAGACCCAGGCAATCATCATAGGCCTCTCCTCCTGCTCCTTCCATTTCCATGATTTCTACCTAACCATTTATGGCAGTCCTATTCACCTCACTCCTACCCTCAAATATCTTGGCCTCACTCTCGACCACCACCTCTCCTTCAATCCAACACACAGCTCACAACAGGCTCTGCCTCCTGAAACTCCTGTCCAGCCGAACATGGGGACTGCATCCTTCCACCATCCTTCCCACCTACAAATCCTTGATCCACCCCATCCTTTGTTACGCCAGTGTTGCTTGGATTCCCACCCCTCCCAGGTTCTATAAAGCTCTCCAAATCCTCGAATGCTATGCACTCCATCTCACCTTCCGTATCCACCTTCCATTCCCCACACGCATCCTGTAAGACCTCATCCCCTTCCCCCACCACCTCCTTTTGTTTGAATACATCCACATCCTGAACATTGTCTGCCGACTTGATTCCCCCACCCCCTGGTGTCCCTTTCCTCTCCACCCCCAGCCCGTTGCTGCACCTTTACCGTTGTGTCCCACCCTCTCTCCACCTCCACACCCTCCACCTCCTTTCCCAATGCAACTTCCAGCACCTACCTATCCCAGATGATGAGCTTCGTCCTGACGTCTACCCCTCCTACCAACTCTAACCCCACATTACTTCTGCCTCCTCCTCAGGGCTCCCTCTCCTCCCCCTCCCTTCTCCTGAGTGGCTTTCGCTCTCCTACACCCCTCCCTCTCCTGTGCTCCCCTTCAGTGTCTGCAGTCCCTCCTGCCTTGTCTTCCCTCTTCATCTTCCACCCTGCCCTTCTCCTGCCCCTTGGTGCACCTCCTGCTCCCTTTTTTCCTCTTCCTCCCCCTCCAACCCCCTCACCCCACCTTCCTCCACTCTTTTTCCCTCCTGTCCATCCTCGAGTTCCTCGGCAGATCCCTACCAGCAGTTATTTTTATTCTTCGTGAGTGCTCCGTGGTTTCCAGTGGTTTTTTAAAGTGTCTTGCTCTGTGTGAGTTTTATCCTGTGGCTGACTTTTAACTTGTGTTTGCCTCCAGTGTTTTTAAAGTGCGCTTTGATTTGCCATCTGTGTTCTTTTAAATTTATGTCGACTTTTAAACTGTCCCCCAGAGCATGTCCTCATCATAGTGTGTATTTTAAATCCCATCATCCCTGTTTAACGTGTTTTTTACGTCCCCCTTTTTATCCCCCACCTTTTTTATGTAATCACCCTTCTGTATTTTTGTAAAGCCAATTGGCTGAAGAGCGATGGACTGTGCTGCTGCCAGCCATCCCCTGACCATATGGGGCAGGGGAATGAAATTACAATAAAGAAAAAAACAAGAGCCTCAGCTGCTCAGATCGAATAAGCATACTGACATTAGTGGACAGTATTAGCACGGTCTAGCAGAGAGTACTATGATATCAGATTATAGTAATCCATATCCATTGCCTGTTCGAACATTGTGTATAGTAAGTACTCGGACTTATGTTGCATGTCAACCATCGCTTGTGACACCATTGTGCAGCCAAGTTAATTATTCTCAACCTGCTTTAATGAAATAAAAGTACTAATGTTATTTGCTTGAATTGTTCTATAGCATTCCGAGAATGCAGCATCGTTTAGGCACTGTAAACGTGATGAATGGGCAGGACCCAACATGTATAAAGTATGTTTGTTGTTGTGGTCTTCAGTTCTGAGACTGGTTTGATGCAGCCCTGCATGCTACTCTATCCTGTGCAAGCTTCTTCATCTCCCAGTACCTACTGCAACCTACATCCTTATGAATCTGTTTAGTGTATTCATCTCTTGGTCTCATTCTACGATTTTTACCCTCCACGCTGCCCTCCAATACTAAATTGGTGATCCCTTGATGCCTCAGAATATGCCCTACCTACCGATCCCTTCTTCTAGTCAAGTTGTGCCACAAACTTCTCTTCTCCCCAGTCCTATTCAGTACTTCCTCATTAGTTATGTGATCTACCCATCTAATCTTAAGCATTCTTCTGTAGCACTACATTTCGAAAGCTTCTATTCTCTTCTTGCCCAAACTATTTATCGTCCATGTTTCACTTCCATACATGGCTACACTCCATACAAATACTTTCAGAAATGACTTCCTGACACTTAAACCTATACTCGATGTTAACAAATTTCTCTTCTTCAGAAATGCTTTCCTTGCCGTTGCTAGTCTACATTATATACCCTCTCTACTTCGACCATCGTCAGTTATTTTGCTCCCCAAATAGCAAAACTCCTTTACTACTTTAAGTGTCTCATTTCCTAATCTAATTCCTTCAGCATCATCCGACTTAATTCGACTACATTCCATTATCCTTGTTTTGCTTTTGTTGATCTTCATCTTATACCCTCCTTTCAAGACACTGTCCATTCCGTTCAACTGCTCTTCCAAGTCCTTTGCTGTCTCTGACAGAATTACAATGTCATCGGCGAACCTCAAAGTCTTTATTTATTCTCCATGGATTTTAATACCTACTCCGAATTTTTCTTTTGTTTCCTTCACTGCTTGCTCAATATAGAGATTGAATAACAGCGGGGAGAGGCTACAACCCTGTCTCACTCCCTTCCCAACCACTGCTTCCCTTTCATGTCCCTCGACTCTTATAACTGCCATCTGGTTTCTTTACAAATCGTAAATAGCTTTTCGCTCTCTGTATTTTACCTCTGCCACCTTCAGAATTTGAAAGAGAGTATTCCAGTTAACATTGCCAAAAGCTTTCTCTAAGTCTACAAATGCTAGAAACGTAGGTTTGCCTTTCCTTAATCTAGCTTCCAAGATAAGTCGTAGGGTCAGTATTGCCTCACGTGTTCCAACATTTCTACGGAATCCAAACAGATCTTCCCCGAGGTCGGCTTCTACTAATTTTTTCATTCGTCTGTAAAGAATTCGCGTTAATATTTTGCAGCCGTGACTTATTAAACTGATAGGTCGGTAATTTTCACATCTGTCAACACCTGCTTTCTTTTGGATTGGAATTATTATATTCTTCTTGAAGTCTGAGGGTATTTCACCTGTCCCATACATCTTGCTCACCAGATGGTAGAGTTTCGTCAGGACTGGCTCTCCCATGGCTGTCAGTAGTTGTAATGGAATGTTGTCTACTCCCGAGGCCTTGTTTCGACTCAGGTCTTTCAGTGCTCTGTCAAACTCTTCACGCAGTATCATATCTCCCAATTCATCTTCATCTACATCCTCTTCCATTTCCATAATATTGTCCTCAAGTATACCGCCCTTATATAGACCCTCTATATACTCCTTCCACCTTTCTGCTTTCCCTTCTTTGCTTAGAACTGGGTTTCCATCTGAGCTCTTGATATTCATACAAGTGGTTCTCTTTTCTCCAAAGGTCTCTTTAATTTTCCTGTAGGCAGTATCTATCTTACCCCTAGTGAGATAAGCCTCTACATCCTTACATTTGTCCTCTAGCCACTCCTGCATAGCCATTTTGCACTTCCTGTTGATCTCATTTTTGAGACGTTTGTATTCCTTTTTGCCTGCTTCATTTACTGCATTTTTATATTTTTTCCTTTCATCAGTTAAATTCAATATTTCTTCTGTTACCCAAGGATTTCTACTAGCCCTCGTCTTTTTACCTACTTGTTCCTCTGCTGCCTTCACTACTTCATCCCTCAAAGCTACCCATTCTTCTTCTACTGTATTTCTTTCCCCCCTCCTTGACAATTGTTCCCTTATGCTCTCCCTGAAACTCTGTACCACGTCTGCTTTAGTCAGTTTACCCAGGTCCCATCTCCTTAAATTACCACCTTTTTGTAGTTTCTTCAGTTTTAATCTACAGTTCATAACCAATAGATTGTGGTCAGAGTCCACATCTGCCCCTGGAAATGTCTTACAATTTAAAACCTGGTTCCTAAATCTCTGTCTTACCATTATATAATCTATCTGAAACCTGTCAGTTTCTCCAGGCTTTTTCCATGTATACAACCTTCTTTTATCATTCTTGAACCAAGTGTTAGCTATGATTAAGTTGTGCTCTGTGCAAAATTCTACCAGACGGCTTCCTCTTTCATTTCTTAGCCCCACTCCATATTCACCTACTACGTTTCCTTCTCTCCCTTTTCCTACTGACGAATTCCAGTCACCCATGACTATTAAATTTTCGTTTCCCTTCACTACCTGAATAATTTCTTTTATTTCATCATACATTTCTTCAATTTCTTCGTCATCTGCAGAGTTAGTCGGCATATAAACTTGTACTACTGTGGTAGGCATGGGCTTCGTGTCTATCTTGGCCACTATAATACGTTTACTATGCTGTTTGTAGTAGCTTACCCGCATTCCTATTTTCCTATTCATTATTAAACCTACTCCTGCATTACCCCTATTTGATTTTGTGTTTATAACCCTGTAGTCACCTGACCAGAAGTCTTGTTCCTCCTGCCACCGAACTTCACTAATTCCCACTATATCCAACTTTAACCTATCCATTTCCCTTTTTAAATTTTCTAACCTACCTGCCCGATTAAGGGATCTGACATTCCACGCTCCGATCCGTAGAACGCCAGTTTTCTTTCTCCTGATAATGACATTCTCTCGGGTAGTTCCCGCCTGGAGATCCAAATGGGGGACTATTTTACCTCCGGAATGTTTTACCCAAGAGGACGCCATCATCATTTAACCATACAGTAAAGCTGCATGCCCTCGGGAAAAATTACGGCTGTAGTTTCCCCTTGCTTTCAGCCGTTCGCAGTACCAGCACAGCAAGGCCGTTTTGGTTAGTGTTACAAGGCCAGATCAGTCAATCATCCAGACTGTTGCCCCTGCAACTACTGAAAAGGCTGCTGCCCCTCTTCAGGAACCACACGTTTGTCTGGCCTCTCAACAGATACCCCTCCGTTGTGGTTTCACCTACGGTACGGCTATCTGTATCGTTGAGGCACGCAAGCCTCCCCACCAACGGCAAGGTCCATGGTTCATGGGGAAGGGTATAAAGTAATGGAGCAATAAATAAACAATAATTAACGTCCAGGAAAGTGATTCGTATCTAACAATTCCAACCGATGCCATTCACCCACTCTATCTGAATTCTACTGTGGTATCATCATGTTACACTCCCATACTTCCTCTTCTAAATAAACGCTTGGCAGTAAGATTGCAGTGCCATGAATGCAGCATGCAACAAACCTCAAATTTTATGCAGGGTATAACTCTGCCACCTTACATTTTTCCAACAAGAAACAAAATGTGAAAAATTCAATTGGCCAGTGATGAACCTATGACAGGGGCTCACATTATGGGCAGGAATGCATGATCCATAAAGGTCAACGAACACCACTTTCAACACAGTTAGGTTTTTTTTATTTTTTAAAAGAGCACATGTACGTTTTTTTCTCTACAGAAATGAAAACTATAGGTACAGGTACTGATGGTAGACCTGGTTTCCTGTCTTCAACCTCATTTATTTTGAAATAGTAGTCTCTAAAGGAATACAATGGCGCCGCGGTTACCGCCGTAATGCACAGGGCAAGAGTTGCGTACACTGTCCTGCAGCCTGCTGTAAACAGACCGTTACCAGCACGGACGTTCTGTCTACACTGTTCAGTCTACTGCTGTACTGCTGTCGGTGTCAAACAAGAAAATACACTCTGACATATTGTACATATGTTTCGTACAGCACATTCCCTGTCTTGGTATGGCTTGTGACATCTGCGGTCATCTCATCGATTGCCTGTTTTTAGTAATGAAGAAAAACTACATATGATGTTAATTTGCGGCGAATGTCACAGAAATGCAGTCATAGTATGCGTTGAACGATACCCACGTTGACGGCGTCCTTCATGTCCATTTTGAACATATGCACAGGTCCCAAGGAAACAGGCAGCTGGGCACCGGGGAAGCATCAACGAACAAACACAGCAAATAACAATGGCAACGATATTATTATTCTGGCTGCTGTAATACTCCATTCTGAGTTGAATGTACGACAAATTGCACGCAGTTCTGGAATAAGTCGTAGTAGTGTGTGGAGAATTTTGCATTTCGTCCGTATCAAATCTCGCTCCACCAAGAACTTTAAAGGGAATGACTTTGAATCCCGCACTGAGTTACGTCATTTTTCACTTTAGCGGTTGCTAGGTAATTCTGACTTCCTACGCGAAACGTTGTTTACGGACGAAGCTTCGTTTACAAATCATGGTCATGTGACTCTGCAAAACATGCACTGCTGGTCGTGCATAATCCCCACAGGTTTCGCGCGGTTGGTCATCAGCGACATCATCAATGAGCTCTCTGCCAGACACTTAATTGTGAATTGTAGAGTAATCATGTAGATGTAGATGTCGTGGCTTACTGAGATTGCGGTTTATCATTGCGTGATATTGCTGTTTCTAGAATGAGATTTTCACTGCAGCGGAGTGTGCGCTGATATGAAACTTCCTGGCAGATTAAAACTGTGTGCCCGACCGAGACTCGAACTCGGGACCTTTGCCTTTCGCGGGCAGGAGAGCTTCTGTAAAGTTTGGAAGGTAGGAGACGAGGTACTGGCAGAAGTAAAGCTGTGAGTACCTGGCGTGAGTCGTGCTTCGGTAGCTCAGTTCCGCGAAAGGCAGAGGTCCCGAGTTCGAGTCTCGGTCGGGCACACAGTTTTAATCTGCCAGGAAGTTTCATTGCTGTTTCTGTTTGTGGAGACACCATGACTGTCTTGCGAATACGGAATCGATGGTTCCAAGGGAGCCATACTTTTACGCTATGTAAGATCTCAACGGCCTGTGTGTCTAGCGGTCCTGCAGGGTCGTAAAGTGAAGTCATGTACCTTGAGTCCGGAAATGGGCTCGTTTGCGGACAGGCAGCTATTAATACGGTTAGAACGGTGGAGTCCAGAGACCATAGGATGTCAATAGGGCGACCAGTGTTTCAACTTCCCTCGCCGCAGCAGCAGAGAAAAGTGCACCGATAGTGGCAACAGTGGACACAGGAAAGAGACCACAGGGTCTCCCCGTCGAGTTCCAGTTCCGTGTACAGCATTATGACGTACCAGTATCAGAGTGTGGAGGTTTCATTTCATTCGTCTTCGTCATAAGAGTCCAGTAACTGGCGTGATGGTATAGGTTGCTATTGCGTGTACAAGATAATCACCTCTGGTTAGCATAGGAAGTAATGGATATTTCTGACATGTTAAGACAGGTGACTGTGCGATGTGACGTTATCTTTCGAGATGATGGCGAAAGACCATGTGTAGTCTGTTGCTTACTGACACGCCGCGATACGGAGTGTGTTCGACTGCTACCATGGCCAGAACATAGCCCAGATCTCTCATCCACTGCAATCATCGGTTGGTAAACAGACTTCCTACGCGAAACGTTGTTTACGGACGAAGCTTCGTTTACAAATCATGGTCATGTGACTCTGCAAAACATGCACTGCTGGTCGTGCATAATCCCCACAGGTTTCGCGCGGTTGGTCATCAGCGACATCATCAATGAGCTCTCTGCCAGACAGACTGGCAATCCACCAATCGCGAGCCATTACTATGGATTTGTTGTGACGTTGAGATGAAGCAGCATCGTATCTACATCTAAATCCACACTCTGAAAACGACTGCGTAGAGCATGGAAAAGAGCAGCTCCCAAGATACACCCATGAGGGTTTCTTCCTGTTTCATTGACATATGGAACGTGGGATGTAAAGCCTGCTTAAATGCCTCTGTGCACGCTGTAGTTAGTGTAATCTTATCTTTGCAGTGCCCGTGTCAGGGATATGCAGGAGATAGTTGTTAACTGCTAGATTCTTCACATAATACTGGTTCTTGAAACTATCCAAACAGACTTTGGCGGGACACGTGGCGTCTACTTTCAAGTTTTTCAGGCTATTTAGTGTTACACAGACTCTTTCCCTAGGGTCAAACCTGTGACCTAGTGCTGCCCTCTTTGAATACATTCAGTATCCCCTGTTGTTCCTATTTTGTGTGGGTCCCATGCACTTAATCATTATTCTAAGATGAGATACACCTCTGGTTTTAAGCCATCTCCTTTGCAGACTGGTCCGCCTTAGTACCTGTATTGGTAGCGTGGCTGACTGCCATGCAGGGCAACTGGGGATCTTTGCTTGACAGGAGAACTGAAACTGGATCTGCTCGATTGAGGAGTAACTTGAATGAGAAGTAGTGGCACCAGATCTCCTTAACCGACAATTACCGTAAGAGTTGTGTGCTGACCCTACGACCCTCTGTATAGCATTTAGATGACGACATTGACTGAGGTTCACAAGTGGTCGTTCAGACTTGGTTGGCCCGTCTGTGGCCAGAACGGTGGTGCTTTCCTTTCCCTTATAGACCGTTTGCATTTTTCCAGTAATCTATCAACGAACTAAAGTTGGCCACGTGCTTAACCTTCAATTGAACATATGTGATCATTCCATTTAATATCCTACGAATTGCTGCATCCAGGTTTTTGAATGAATAGTTGAAAATGGTGACCCATTGAAATTGCAGTCAATTTTGTGTTCTTCAAAGTGCCCGGTTTTACATTTCTGTACGTTTAAGGTAAGGTGGAATCTTTGCACCACTTTGAAATTTTATTAAGATCTTTCTATCACTTTTATCAGATAATACTTGATTGTAGGTAACTGCATCATTGGCGAGAAGTCTGAAGTTATAATTAATATTATCTGCAAGGTCGTTGATGTGTACCAGCATGGATCCCAACACACTTCCCTAGGTCACACATGAAGTTACTTTTACATCTGTAGATGACTCTCCAACTAAGGTAAAACGCTGCACTCTCCCTACCAATAAGTCCGGTCACAGATTTCGTTTCATACCCGATATAATCGAGCTTCTGTAATGACTGTTAGTGTGGTACTGAGTCAAATGCTTTTTAGAAGTCAAGAAATACTACATCTAGCTGACTGTGTTGATCCAATGCTTTCAGGATGACACGTGAGGAAAACACGGATTGCCTTTCACATGGCAGATGTTTTTAGAGTTGCTGTTTGTTGCAACGGAGGTAACACTGTTTAATTACATTTCATCTAAGAATATATTTCAAGTTTCTACAGCACATGAATGTCAACGATACCACTCAGTAGTTTTGTGGATCACTTGTGCTGCCATTCTTATAGACTAACAATATCTGTACTTTCTATCACCTGCTGGCCACATCGTTCAAGGGAATGGTTGCAAGAGGGACTTATTCACAGCTGCAAATCCTGCACAAAATCTGAGAAGGATTCGTTAGGTCCTGGTGCTTTATTCAGTTTCAACGATTTCAACCGTTTCTCAAAGCCACTGACACTAATATCTACACTGAAGAGCCAAAGAAACTGATACACCTGCCTAATATCGTGTAGGGCAAGTATGCAGAAGTACCGCAACGCGACGTAGAATGGACGCGACTAAGGTCTGAACTAGTGCTGGAGGGAACTGACACCATGAATCCTGCAGGTCTGTCTATAAATCCGTAAAAGCACGAGGGGGTGCAAATCTCTTCTGAACAGCACGTTGCAAGGCATCCTATATAAGCTCAATTATGTTCATGTTGGGGAGTTTGGTGGCCAGCGGAAGTGTTGAAACTCGGAAGAGTATTCCTGGAGTCACGCCTTAGAAATTCTGGACGCGTGTGGTGTAGCATTATCCTGCTTTAATTGGCCAAGTCCGTCGGAATTCACAACGGACATGAACGGATGCAGATGATCAGACAGGATGCTTACGTACGTGTCACCTGTCAGAGTTGTGTCTAGACGTATGAGGAGTCCCGTAATACTCAAACTACACACGCCCATACCAGCTTGAACAGTCCCCTGCTGAGATGCAGAGTTCATGGATTCATGAGGTTGTCTCCATACCCGTACACGTCCATCCGCTCAATACAATCTGAAACGAGACTCGTCCAACCAGGCAACATTTTCCCTTCGTCAGCAGTCCAATGTTGGTGTTGCCGGTTCCAGGCGAGGCGGTTAAATTCGTGCTTGAAATATGACACTTCTGCCTCTTTGTCTAGTTCACTAAACCCGTAAATCTCTAAATTTGCTTTATTTGCCCCTTTTAATTTGCTGATACACTCTAAAGAGAGAAAAAAGGACACGACTCGCCATGAAGGAATCATCCGAATGATACGGAAATCGGCACATTTAATGTACATGTATAGACAAACAAATGAATTCTTTTCATAAAAATTGGATGATATATTTCAGAAAATGAACTTCACAAATTGAGCAAGTAAATAACGCGTTGGTCCACCTCTGGTACTTATGCAAACAGTTATTCAAATTCGCATTGATTGACAGAGTTGTCGTCAGAATCTCGACCTGATTGGTGGGCCATGTCCATAATGCTCCAAATGCTCTCAACTGGGGAGAGATCCTGCGATCTTGCTGGCCAAGGTAGAGCTTGACAAGCACGAAGACAAGCAGTAGAAACTTTCGCCATATGCGGGCGGGCATTATCTCGCTGAAATATATGACCAAGATGGCTTGCCATTAAGGGCAACAAAACAGGGCGTAGAATATCGTCGGCGTACCTATGTGCTACTGTGAGGGTGCCACGCATGACAACTAAAGGTGTCTTTCTATGAAAAGGAATGGCATTCCAGACAATCACTCGTGGTCGTAGGGCCGTATGGGGACGACAGTGAGATTGGTGTCCCACCACTGTCTGATGCGCCTCCAAATAAGTCTTCACAGATCGTCAGGGCTCAGTTCGAAGCGGGACTCACCACTGAAGAGAAGTCCACTCCAGTCAATGAGATTCCAGGCCAAATATGCCCGACATCGCTGCAACTGGGCTTGTTGGTGTAGAGAGGTCAAGGTAGTCGGTGCAAGGAGGGCCGTGAGCTCAGCCTCCTTCCTGAGAGCCGCCTACTAATGGTCCCTGAAGCACCAGCTGCACGTCAGATCGACAATAATGATGAGTCGAGGGCTCTGAGAACCTTTGTGGTGATTGCTCGGTCCTCACGTTCTGTCATCTCTCTAGGTCGACCGCTGTGTTCGGCCATGATACAGACATTCCTACCAACATCGTCGAATAGCAGCATCGCTCCTATTCAAATGTCGAGCGATTCGCTGATTACTCCAACTGGCTTCTTTGAGCTCACTTACACGTCCTCTCAAATGCTGACATTTGCGTATATTGTTCACGCGCCTGTTTGTGAGACAGTTACTGTCCAATTGATTACTGTTTACTATCCTTGTCAACTACGTTGTGAAATCGCGCGGCAGCGTCACAGATACATACATCGGCAGCCAAAGTTCCCAATTTTGAATTTTCCGTCTATAGCTGTATGAATACCAATTTGTGACAAAGTAGCATAACTCCTTCTTGGTGCGCTGTTTTTTCTATCTTAGAGTGTAGGTGCTACAACTGCCTCATGGTCGCTGGTATCAGCTTGAATGTGGACATCCTCAACGAGGTTGCCAGTCGATTTAAGATATTTCCATTATGGGCGGGCTTCCGAACTGTCTGTTCTAAGACGTTTATAGAGAAAGAACGTAATATTGTTTCAGAGAATACCTTGTCATGACCACCATTTTCAAAATTACAGTTATCTCAGTTAGTTGTTGGATGATTAAAATCTCCTGTCAACGTGACGGTATGCTTAAGGCCATATCTATTAGCAAGCTGAGCTACCATCCAAGCTCAGTTAGACTCAGTGACCAGCCGGCTTACAGCCATTGTTGCTGTGTACTATATTTCTCATTCTGTATACCCCAAAATTACCTTCAAATTTAATCATGCTTTCTTCTTACTATACTGTCTACAGGGGTAGCACAAAAATAGGGAGACAACGCGAGAAATGCATGCATGAAAATAAATACAGAGCTAGCCAAGCCAGCAGGTTGCGCTGTTGTGTTTGACCACAAACGGAACCTGTGCAATGCCCTCTGTACGTTATAAGTGCAAATCGTTGCCAGAACAGTGTGTCTGTAGTTATGAGTGCATCTTGTCGGGACTAAGTGAATTTGAACGTGGGGAAAGCGTCGGGGCTCATGCGGTAGGTGCTTCTGTAAGCAAGGTAGCCATAGTCTTTGGTGCTTAAAGAGGCACCGTATCGAAGATTTATACCGCGTACAAGAAAAGCGAAAAAAAGCATCATCCATCAAGTCACAATGCGCACGAAAGCGTATGTTGAGTGATCGTGACAGATGTCAAAGCAGGAGGACGAGATATGCAAAACTCACTGCAGAAGTGAATGTCTCACTCGCGAACCCTGTCAGCACCAAAAAAGCACGAAGAGAGCAACATATGAAGGCAGCTGCAGGGTGAGCTGAAATTCCAAATCCAGTCATCAGTGATGGATTCACACGTAATAGGAAAACGTTGTGCCGAAGCCGTGAAACCCAGACTATGGAGCAACGGAAGAAAGTAATTTGGTCTCATGAGTCTTTTTTCGTACTGTGTCCAGCTTGTGGCCGATTTTACGCCCCAAGAGTGGAACTTGGCTGGGAGAGAGCGATGACTGGGTAGAAAAAAATGTTCAAATGTGTGTGAAATCTCATGGGACTTAACTGCTAAGGTCCCTAAGCTTACACACTACTTAACCTAAACTATCCTAAGGACAAACACACACACCCATGCCCGAGGGAGGACTCGAACCTCCGCCGGGACGAGCAGCTCTCTAGGCCGCTCGGCTCATCCTGCGCGGTGATTGGGTAGCTACATCGTGGTATTCCGAGGGTCCCATGGTTAGTCTGTAAGGTCGTGTTACCGCCAAGGATTATATGACCACCAGGTCCATCCCATAGTAGAATGTTTGTTTCCCAATAGTGGAGCTCTGTTCCAAGATGACAGGGCCCGAGTTCACACAGCTCACATGGTCCGGGACTGGTTTTGATGAGCACGAGGATGAAGTCACATATCCCCTGGCCACCACAGTCACCAGATCACAACATTACTGAGCCTCTGAGGTCTACTTTGGAAGGGAGATAGCTATTCACCTCAGTCATCGTTACCTGAACTTGCCACTATTCTGAAGGAAGAATGGTATGAGATTCCCTTGAAAACCATACAGGACCTGCGTTTATCCATTCCGAAACGACTGCAAGCTGTTTTGAATATCAAGGAGTTTCCTACACTATATTAAGCATGGTAATGTGTTGTGTTTTTGGTGTTTCCATATTTTTGTCCAGCCCCTGTAAGTAAACTGTATTTAGTACTGTATAATGTATGAATAAAATTTAATTGTTTGTTTTTCTTATTGGCTCTGCAATTTGAATTGAAAGCAGTGCATTTTCACTTTTGTAACGACCCTACGATGCTGTCTCCAGGTAGGAGGGAGATGCTTATGAGTAAGATAAGCTGTAATTTGTAACTGTATCAGTATTTCTGGACGTGGAGCTTTGTGATTGGATTACTCTTCCAGATAAGTACAAAAACATCCCTGAAGGTACAGTTGCCAGCAAAAATGATCCCAGCACCATTCCGTTACTTTGTGGTATTTCCGTGGTTAATTATGAGAAGTGTCAATGTGGTTAACTCTAATACTTTGCATAGATCACAAAAATGCAAGTATCGGTGTTAATAATCCAAGCATAACTGCGGCTTCAGTACTTTATATATCACCCATAGTCATAGATCTAAGATTGCCCCGAAAATCCAAAGAGGTAAAATGCACTGAAGAGCCAAAGAAACTGCTACACCTGCCAAATATGTGTAGGGCCCCCGAGAGCACGCAGATGTGCTGCAATATGACGTGGCATCGCCTCGACTAACGTCTGAAGCAATGCTGGACGGAATTTACCTGTCCATAAATCTGTAAGAATAGGAGGGGGTGGAGATCCCTTCAGAACAGCAATTAAACAGAGAACCGACTCGTGGAGATAACATCTTGGACCTACTGATAACAAACAGACCGAACTTTTCGACTCTGTATGTACAGAACAGGGAATCAGTGATCATAAGGCCGTTGCAGCATCCCTGAATATGGAAGTTAATAGGAATATAAAAAAAGGGAGGAAGGTTTATCTGTTTAGCAAGAGTAATAGAAGGCAGATTTCAGACTACCTAACAGATCAAAACGAAAATTTCTGTTCCGACACTGACAATGTTGAGTGTTTATGGAAAAAGTTCAAGGCAATCGTAAAATGCGTTTAAGACAGGTACGTGCCGAGTAAAACTGTGAGGGACGGGAAAAACCCACCGTGGTACAACAACAAAGTTAGGAAACTACTGCGAAAGCAAAGAGAGCTCCACTCCAAGTTTAAACGCAGCCAAAACCTCTCAGACAAACAGAAGCTAAAAGATGTCAAAGTTAGCGTAAGGAGGGCTATGCGTGAAGCGTTCAGTGAATTCGAAAGTAAAATTCTATGTACCGACTTGACAGAAAATCCTAGGAAGTTCTGGTCTTACGTTAAATCAGTAAGCGGCTCGAAACAGCATATCCAGACACTACGGGATGATGATGGCATTGAAACAGAGGATGACACGCGTAAAGTTGAAATACTAAACACCTTTTTCCAAAGCTGTTTCACAGAGGAAGACCGCACTGCAGTTCCTTCTCTAAATCCTCGCACAAACGAAAAAATGGCTGACATCGAAATAAGTGTCCAAGGAATAGAAAAGCAACTGGAATCACTCAATAGAGGAAAGTCCACTGGACCTGACGGGATACCAATTCGATTCTACACAGAGTACGCGAAAGAAATTGCCCCCCTTCTAACAGCCGTGTACCGCAAGTCTCTAGAGGAACGGAGGGTTCCAAATGATTGGAAAAGAGCACAGATAGTCCCAGTCTTCAAGAAGGGTCGTCGAGCAGATGCGCAAAACTATAGACCTATATCTCTGACGTCGATCTGTTGTAGAATTTTAGAACATGTTTTTTGCTCGAGTATCATGTCGTTTTTGGAAACCCAGAATCTACTATGTAGGAATCAATATGGATTCCGGAAACAGCGATCGTGTGAGACCCAACTCGCTTTATTTGTTCATGAGACCCAGAAAATATTAGATACAGGCTCCCAGGTAGATGCTATTTTTCTTGACTTCCGGAAGGCGTTCGATACAGTTCCGCACTGTCGCCTGATAAACAAAGTAAGAGCCTACGGAATATCAGACCAGCTGTGTGGCTGGATTGAAGAGTTTTTAGCAAACAGAACACAGCATGTTGTTATCAATGGAGAGACGTCTACAGACGTTAAAGTAACCTCTGGCGTGCCACAGGGGAGTGTTATGGGACCATTGCTTTTCACAATATATATATAAATGACCTAGTAGATAGTGTCGGAAGTTCCATGCGGCTTTTCGCGGATGATGCTGTAGTATACAGAGAAGTTGCAGTATTAGAAAATTGTAGCGAAATGCAGGAAGATCTGCAGCGTATAGGCACTTGGTGCAGGGAGTGGCAACTGACCTTTAACATAGACAAATGTAATGTATTGCGAATACATAGAAAGAAGGATCCTTTATTGTATGATTATATGATAGCGGAACAAACACTGGTAGCAGTTACTTCTGTAAAATATCTGGGAGTATGCGTGCGGAACGATTTGAAGTGGAATGATCATATAAAATTAATTGTTGGTAAGGCGGGTACCAGGTTGAGATTCATTGGGAGAGTGCTTAGAAAATGTAGTCCATCAACAAAGGAGGTAGCTTACAAAACACTCGTTCGACCTATACTTGAGTATTGCTCATCAGTGTGGGATCCGTACCAGATCGGTCTGACGGAGGAGATAGAGAAGATCCAAAGAAGAGCGGCGCGTTTCGTCACAGGGTTATTTGGTAACCGTGATAGCGTTACGGAGATGTTTAATAAACTCAAGTGGCAGACTCTGCAAGAAAGGCGCTCTGCATCGCGGTGTAGCTTGCTCGCCAGGTTTCGAGAGGGTGCGTTTCTGGATGAGGTATCGAATATATTGCTTCCCCCTACTTATACCTCCCGAGGAGATCACGAATGTAAAATTAGAGAGATTAGAGCGCGCACGGAGGCTTTCAGACAGTCGTTCTTCCCGCGAACCATACGCGACTGGAACAGGAAAGGGAGGTAATGACAGTGGCACGTAAAGTGCCCTCCGCCACACACCGTTGGGTGGCTTGCGGAGTATAAATGTAGATGTAGATGTAGAACAGAACGTTGCAAGGCATCCCAGGTATGCTCAATGTTCGTGTCTGGGGAGTTTGGTGGCTAGCGGAAGTGTTTAAGCTCAGAAGAGTGTTCCTGGGGCCACTCTGTAGCAATTCTCGACGTGTGGGGTATCGAATTTTCCTGCTGGAATTGCCCAAGTCCGTCAGGATGCACAATGGACATGAATGGATGCAGGTGATCAGACAGGATGCCTACGTATGTGTCACCTGTTAGAGTCGTATCAATACGTCTTACCGGTCCGATATCAGTCCAACTGCACACGCCCCACACCATTACAGAGCCTCCACCAGCTTGAACAGACCCCTGCTGATATGCAGCGTCCGTGCATTCATACCCGTGCACCTCTATCCGTTCGATACAACGTGAAACAAAAATAGACGACATGTTTCCAGTCATCAACAGTCCTATGTTGGTGTTGACGGGCCCAGGCGAGGCATAAAGCTTTGGTACCGAAAGCCCATATCGGTGATGTTTCGTTGAATGGTTCGCACACCGACACTTGTTGATGGCCCAGTATTGAAATCTGCAGCAGTTTGCGGAAGGTTTGCGCGTTTGTCACGTTGAATATTTATCTTTAGTCGCCGTTGGTCCTTTTCTTGCAGGATCTTTTTCCAGATGCAGCGACGTCGGACATCTGATGTTCTACCGGATTCCCCACTTCATCGCTACCTCGGAGATGATGTGTCTCACCGCTCGTGCACCGACTGTAACACCCCGTTCAAACTCATTTAAATCTCGATAACTTGCCATTGTAGCAGCAGTAAGCGATCTAACAACTTCTCCAGATACTTGTCTTATATAGGCCTTGCCGACCGCAACGACGTATTCTGCCTGTTTACATATCTCTGTATTTGAATACGCATGCCTATACCAGTTTCTTTGGCGGTTCAGTGTATAATCGTATGGCTTTGTTAGCTGGAAGACCCCAAGAGGTAGGTTCAGCCGCATAGTCAGAAATGGTTTTCTTTCTCCGTGCACCATAGCCCCTTTCCTTGTGGATATGTGACAACTGTTTTTTATGTGTATTTGTTGGAGGTAGTTGAGTGTAGAGGGCTAGAGTAACTGTGGGCTATGTTTGTATTTTATGATGATGATGACGATTATAGAAGAGAGAGGATGAAAACCGATTCCGGCACTTAGCTTAATCGTCTGGAATACCACCAAGGGGGAGTCAGGTTAACAGTTGCCATCTCACGACGGCTCACCATTAACAGTGCCACAGTACTCACCTCATGAAACACTGCGGAGAAGTTCCGAATTTAATCCAGGATATTGGCACAAAGCCTGGTGATCAGAAACTTTACATTACCACCTCTCCTTCTCTTTTCTGGCCAACAGCTGGCAGTGGTAATTTCATTCATCGCCAGGATTCAAACTGGCTTACCTCCAAGTTGAGCACCAGCGCACAAACGTGCGTTAGCGATCACGGTGACGGAGGCTGGTATCCAAAGAGGTAACATATGTGCTTTAAGACCTACATTTCCGTTTGCAATGGAGGACATATGAACGCAGGGTCCAAACTGGTAACACGTGCTTCTGTGCTACAGTGTATGCATAGGGAGAGTATGCAGCCTGCGGTACTGTACCATTGATTGCCAAACAAAGTCGTTTCATAAACAGGAACAGTGAAAGAATAGCTCGTGACCACTGTAGTCATTCGTACACAGAGATCCCAGAGTAACTTTGAGCAACGTTCAACACTTCAAATGCGATAAAGCACACATTATCAAACTGTAATAAATTATGATCACTAAAGAAACAAAACTAGGCTTAAACTAATATCATCCAGTTTGTGGAGTCACAGTTTTCTTTTGTGAATTATTTTAAGTGGACAGTTGATATTTTCTTCTATGATAAAAAGAGACTTGCATAGAGTTTAAGCTTAAAATATCGGTAACTCTGGAAATATCTTCTTTTTTGTCTTGCTACGTTCTCTTATTACTTCGTTCGTTATCTGTTATCCTTCTAGTCTCTACCTGTTCGAGTGAATGCAGTTATGTAAGTTATTTTGATTAACAAGAAATTTGATCTAATAGACATTTAATAGATTGTACGTAATCATGTTCTAACACTAATGCTATGTTTTTAACAGCCCATCCTTTGGAGCCTTGGAAGTGTCGATGAATTTTGTTTCATGATCAGCATTAGCTGCCTTGGACGTGACCTGTTTAGCTGACATTACGGCTATCTCACTGAGATAAATACTAATTATAGTAATTATATAGCACCTACCTGTTTTCGTAATTACGAAGTCCGATGTACCAGTGAGAATAAGATTGGCGCACTTGAGATATTTAAAACTCACGGTCGCAGAATAGTTAACCAAGCGGCTACTTCTAAATGTAATATTTCGTTACAGGTTTCCGTAAATTCTCGACATAGTAGATAACTATCCGAATCAGAGACCTACTAACCTTTACAGCGCGTAATAAGTAAACTAAATTTAACATCTAGATATCCAGCATTTGCGTATATGTTACTTTAAAGGAAAAAAAAGTCTTGTGAATGATGCACTTCTTTCAAAATGTGTTATAAAGTAAGCACACAGTAATAGAATTATAGTTGATTGATTGCAGCTAAACATAATCCCAAAGTCATTATCAGTAACACTGATGGGGTATAAAAAAGCAGTCGATATGACCGCAGCTAACAACATCAACATTCTTTTTCATACTCATTCTCTGTCAGCGCCATGGACGCCAGCAGCAATTCAGCTCAACATTAATTTTTAATTTCGTCGAGCGCTGTGTTTCATAAATATTAAATTCCAAGTTCCAATGCCGGTGCACCTCTGTTCTCTTTGTAGCTCTAGTAAATAAATGACTATGTTTCAAATGAAAAGTTGTATTAAACTGATTGCCATTTTTTCTGCAGGCTCGAGGGTTGTTGAACATTTGATTACACGAGGTGCCAGAAAGCACTATTTTAACAGCGGAAACTATAAAATTTTAGACGAACACATAACACCAATTACAGATTCATTCGAGGAGCAACGTATTCCTCATTTTGCACAACGGAAGTACTGACTGAAATGAGAGCGGTAGTAATACCAACATGGAAGGCAAAATAGAGAGGAATTAATAAATAGATTTACTCGTATAAGGAGACCGAGCATAGTGGTCCAGTGCGTAAGGCAGTAGCACACGGAGGAGGGGGGGTTCAAATCTCAGTCTAGCCATCCAGATTTAGGTTTTCCACGGTTCCCCTAAATTGATAAAAGTGAATGCCAGAATGATTCCTTTGAATGAGATGTGGCTGAATTCCTTCTCCATCACTGTAAATTCGAACGTGGGCAAAATCCCTAGTGCACTATTTCTTCTTCCTTCCATGTACGAACACAATCTGCGTGTATTTTATCGCAATATTCACTGATGGAAGAAAATCGCAGCACCAGGAAGGGGTTCTGTTATATAAACGACAGTTGGTAGGCGCGTTTCTACATCTGAAAGATGATGTCTATTCAAATTTCTCGCCAGTCACGTAAGATTGGTGCTAGTAGCACCCCTATCAGGATGAAAATCAGGTTTGCTTTAAACACACGGTGTACCGGTCGTGAGCGTTAGTTACCTTTGAGATTGGACGTGGTGAGATGACGATAGTCAAGAATGCCTTTAAGGTTAGAAAGACACCATTATCAATACCTCAGTGAGTTTGAACGAGATCGTGTAACAGAGCTACGAGAAGCAGAATGTTACAGCAACATTGCGCTGTGGTAACCGAACATGTTGTACATAGTGTCGACTATTTTCTTGGCCTGGTCGATCACCAGATCTGTCTCCAGTCGAGCACATATGGAACATCATCGGACGAAAACTCCAGTGTTATCGACAATCAGCATTTACTCCCCCTCTATTGACCGATCAAGTGCAACAGGCATTCAACTCCATCCCACAAACTCATCCGGCGTCTCTACAGCATAATCCATGCTCGTTTGCATGTTTGCGTTCAACATTCCAGCGGCTACGTCGGTTTTAATGTATCAGCATTTCACATTTGCAACGACTTATCCCGTGATTACACTAACCTGTGATCTTGCCACGTTAATCACTAAAATATGTTACTTAGACAAATGTATTCCCGAAATTACATTATTCTACGTTAATTATTTTTTGGTGTTGTGATTTCTTCCGTCAGTGTATGTAGATATCTTTACCAAACACAAAAATTATAATTGACGTTAAATGATTTATTCTGTAGGTAGAAAAAAATTAAAGGGACGAATATTAATGCCTGCTATTCCTTTGATTACATTTTAACACAACCACAATTGTGCATTCTCTTTCAGATACCGTGTAAATTGAGAGGGAAGTATGAATGACTGTTTAGTTTGTGGGAGTTGATTTAGTCTAAAAAATTAATTTTCATATTTAGTTGCATCATACATCCATTAAAACGCAGAATAATAAAATTTTGTGTATGGCGAGTCATATGTGGGAATAATCGACCCAGCAACCGACTATAGAGTGTGTTATCTCTGATACAAGGGGTATCTTTGAAGTTATTCTCAATGTCGAGTTATCTGTGTTGGTTTCCCGTGTTTATTTGTGTTGTTGGAAATGAAACTTCATTCTGTAAGCTTCAATTCTGTGCACATTATTTTATGTGGTGTGGAAGGTTTACTTATATAATTGGTGAGCCTGACAATGAAAAAAGAAGTGTGATGAGTTCACTTTGTCGACAGCTAAATATGGCTCCCAGACAATGGAAAATAACCACAAGCGACTGTGGACAGTCAGTGAAGAGAATCAAGAAATTCTCAATGAAATTCAGCTTTTGGGGCTCATCCTTCCCACAATGTAAAAAGCGGACACAGTACAAAGAACCGAACGCTAAAACAGTGTGTAAGCACATGTCACTTCAACGAATCCAGAAAGCAATGCCGACTATTTACTTTCGTGTATTTCATCTTTCTACTATGCCAGGTTTTGATGCTAAGCCAGATATGAAAACGTCAATTGTTCGGTCATTTTTTCCGTGTCGTGACCAGACTGAGGAACAAAAACTGCCCATCATTCACATCAACCGGGTCTTATAAATTTGCCGTTATGCGCCCCACTATTTATGCCCAAACAACCACACCAACAAGCAAGTGATGTTCATAAATAATTTAGGCTAGTGATCAGCAAGTTAGACCATATGGCGACAGCACTTATGTCTGACACTATTGCGCACCCACCACGTCAGCACCACGTCAGCAAGATTACCTTGCTTTGAAAGCTGAATTAGTTGTTTACTGCATCAGACTATCTGACTAAATCTCACACAAGTGCATTACCAACAAAAACGGAATGACAAAACCCCTTCAGAATTTCGACAGCACCTGCTATGTATGATAGTCATATTTAGTTTCAAACGATTTGTTATTGTACATTTGGCAACAGCAAGCACCATCACAAGTACAAGTATCATTGCTAGTGCTCGACGATCAACCCGCAAACGAGTTAGTAGAAGTGGCTGATAAAATACACGCAACATTGTAGTCACTAGCAATAGTTGCTGTGATGTCATCAGCACATGACGCACCAGCTGACTTCACCCAGCGGATGCCAAAGCAGTCAACACAAACGGCACCAGACAGTGCTGCCATTACTCTCACCTGCTGAACGAACATTTTTGAAGAGCTCCACAGTTCACATGTCACAGTGAGATGTTGATGGGTGCAGCTGCAGATGGGTACAGACGCAGCAGCAATGGTGGGGTGGTGGAGCGGGGGTGAGAGGGGGGACAGACGCTGTAGGGGTGAGAGGGGGGACAGACTCTGTAAATACACTCCTGGAAAAGGAAAAAAGAACACATTGACACCGGTGTGTCAGACCCACCATACTTGCTCCGGACACTGCGAGAGGGCTGTACAAGCAATGATCACACGCACGGCACAGCGGACACACCAGGAACCGCGGTGTTGGCCGTCGAATGGCGCTAGCTGCGCAGCATTTGTGCACCGCCGCCGTCAGTGTCAGCCAGTTTGCCGTGGCATACGGAGCTCCATCGCAGTCTTCAACACTGGTAGCATGCCGCGACAGCGTGGACGTGAACCGTATGTGCAGTTGACCGACTTTGAACGAGGGCGTATAGTGGGCATGCGGGAGGCCGGGTGGACGTACCGCCGAATTGCTCAACACGTGGGGCGTGAGGTCTCCACAGTACATCGATGTTGTCGCCAGTGGTCGGCGGAAGGTGCACGTGCCCGTCGACCTGACACCGGACCCCAGCGACGCACGGATGCACGCCAAGACCGTAGGATCCTACGCAGTGCCGTAGGGGACCGCACCGCCACTTCCCAGCAAATTAGGGACACTGTTGCTCCTGGGGTATCGGCGAGGACCATTCGCAACCGTCTCCATGAAGCTGGGCTACGGTCCCGCACACCGTTAGGCCGTCTTCCGCTCACGCCCCAACATCGTGCAGCCCGCCTCCAGTGGTGTCGCGACAGGCGTGAATGGAGGGACGAATGGAGACGTGTCGTCTTCAGCGATGAGAGTCGCTTCTGCCTTGGTGCCAATGATGGTCGTATGCGTGTTTGGCGCCGTGCAGGTGAGCGCCACAATCAGGACTGCATACGACCGAGGCACACAGGGCCAACACCCGGCATCATGGTGTGGGGAGCGATCTCCTACACTGGCCGTACACCACTGGTGATCGTCGAGGGGACACTGAATAGTGCACGGTACATCCAAACCGTCATCGAACCCATCGTTCTACCATTCCTAGACCGGCAAGGGAACTTGCTGTTCCAACAGGACAATGCACGTCCGCATGTATCCCGTGCCACCCAACGTGCTCTAGAAGGTGTAAGTCAACTACCCTGGCCAGCAAGATCTCCGGATCTGTCCCCCATTGAGCATGTTTGGGACTGGATGAAGCGTCGTCTCACGCGGTCTGCACGTCCAGCACGAACGCTGGTCCAACTGAGGCGCCAGGTGGAAATGGCATGGCAAGCCGTTCCACAGGACTACATCCAGCATCTCTACGATCGTCTCCATGGGAGAATAGCAGCCTGCATTGCTGCGAAAGGTGGATATACACTGTACTAGTGCCGACATTGTGCATGCTCTGTTGCCTGCGTCTATGTGCCTGTGGTTCTGTCAGTGTGATCATGTGATGTATCTGACCCCAGGAATGTGTCAATAAAGTTTCCCCTTCCTGGGACAATGAATTCACGGTGTTCTTATTTCAATTTCCAGGAGTGTAGATATGATCCCAGACGTTTTGGTAGACAAGAATCGAAATGCACAAAACCATGCAACTACCCAAATGACAGTCGCGACATGAATTACGTACAACAGATTGCAAGTTGAACAAAAAGTGTCGCCAGCCAAGGATGCAAGATAAAGAACAGGTGGAACATCGTCATGCAGCAGCAAGCAAAGCACGCCATAACAACCGGTACCTCCAGGACAGCTGTATGCTGCCCACACAAGCTCCACAAACGTTACAGCCGCCGGCACATTCCCAATTGCCTCACAGTAGTTGTACAGGTCAGACAGACGTATAGCCAAGTCCTTCCTAGGCGACACCAGCTCAGATCACAGCACGCTTTCAGCCTGGTTCGCACATGACGATAAGCTGGCTGAACATTCACGCTGGATAGTGGTAAACAGCTGTGTGCTCACCACCTGCTTCCATACGGTGCTGACTACTGACCTAGGTCTTGCCAGGAACTTCAGATGGGCATTTGCAGACAGCAATGTCACCAAGCATATATCAACCGCAGAATTCTTCGCTCATTATACTCTGACAACTGATCTGAGCGAAGTACAACTACAGAATACACTCAACGACAGCACAGTAACTAGCATATGAGGATGCTCCACCTACTGCTCTGTGCAAAGGATAGACAACAACCAATACCTACAGTAACCCACAGAAGTCTCTGACAGGTTTATGGATACAAGCACAGTACAGTAATATCAAACCCAACGCTGTGCATCATATCTGTACCACAACTGGCCAAGCCATGTCACTGTACACTCGCAAAACTTACCTGGAGTGGCTAAGAAAACTGAAGGTCATATTTGAAAAAAATGCTCCAAGCTGTGATAATCCATCGTTTGAAAGCCTGTGGTCTTCATATTTGCACCTTGTTCACAAGGAACACAACTCATGGTGCCCCGTGGTGATCACCACGCTTTAAACGCCAGGACGGTTTTATGTAGCTATCCTACATCAAACGTTCAAGATTTAACATGTGCATTAAATGGTGCAAATGTTTTCAGTGTCATACACTGATGATGCAAAGCATACATCCTCATACCTGTGGCAGTGCGTGACATCCTGAAGACGGTGCTGATCTCGCCCTTTGGCAAACTTGAAAATTTTTCATGCCATTTGGTGTCAAAAATGATGCAGAGACATGGCAACGTTTTGTGGATGAAGAGTTAAAGCTATCCTACATCAAACGTTCAAGATTTAACATGTGCATTAAATGGTGCAAATGTTTTCAGTGTCATACACTGATGATGCAAAGCATACATCCTCATACCTGTGGCAGTGCGTGACATCCTGAAGACGGTGCTGATCTCGCCCTTTGGCAAACTTGAAAATTTTTCATGCCATTTGGTGTCAAAAATGATGCAGAGACATGGCAACGTTTTGTGGATGAAGAGTTAAAGGAGCAACTGGCCAGGCCATGTCGCTGTACACTCACAAAACCTATCTGGAGTGCCTAAGAAAACTGAAGGTCACAATTGAAGAAATGCTCTAAGCTGTGATAATCCGTCTTTTGACAGTCTGTGGTCATCAACAGCAGCTACCCCATACCACTGATCATCGCTGATTCTTCCACCTTAAGGGGCAATTTCCCATCACAAGGGCAAGATAGCGCATTGAACCTCTGTCCACTCCTCCGACCTCTTTGACAAGGCCATTGGCAGAATGACGGCTGCTTCTCATACCGGAACTCTTCGGCCGCCAATGCTAATGAATTTTTATTCAAAAATTAAGCTGTGGCGGGGTTCGAACCAGGGACGGAAGACATTTTGATTACTAACCAAATATGCTACCCCCCTGTTTTTGTTGATCGTTGGGTTTGGTCGTTGCGGACGTCACATGACATCCGTTAAAGTTCGTTTGTTGATCCTTCCATTCAGTTTTTTTTATTACAGACGCCAACCAGCTCTCTGACCGAACACGCTGAGCTACCGTGCCGGCTTTACGAGCTCGGGAGAGGCCCTACTGATGATATCGTGCTATTAGCCAAGGCACTCGCATCGGTCGTCTATTGCCATAGCCTATTCACGCCAAATTTCGCTGCACTGTCCTAACGGATACTTTCGTCGTACAACCCACATTGGTTTCTGCGATTATTTCACGCAGTGTTACTTGCCTGTCAGCACTGACAACTCTACGGAAATGCCCCAGTTCTCGGTCGTTAAATGAAGGCCATCGGCCACTACGTTGTCCGTGGTGAGATGTAATGCCTGAAATTTGGTGTTCTCGACACACTCTTGGCACTGTGGAAATCGAAATATTGAAATTTCTAATGATTCTCGAAATGGAACGTCCCTTGCGTCTAGCTCCAACTAACGTTCCGCATTCAAAGTCTATTAATTACCATCGTAATGTAATAAGTAAATGTTAATAACAGAAACAATATTATGTCAGTGAACAGCTATTTCAAATGCTTTAAAAATACGTATGCACGTCATTATAACAACGTCTCGCCAGAAATGCAAGTCGATGGGGGAAGTATCATCCCGTGAGAAAAATTTGGCTCTAAGCACTTTAGGACGTAGTAATAGAAGCAAATCATCGAGTAAAACTGAATTGATATCAGGTGTTCCCCAGGGAAGCGTCCTGGGACCTCTGCTGTTCCTGATCTATATAAATGACCTGGGTGACAATCTGAGCAGTTCTCTTAGGTTGTTCGCAGATGATGCTGTAATTTACCGTCTAGTAAGGTCATCCGAAGACCAGTATCAATTGCAAAGCGATTTAGAAAAGATTGCTGTATGGTGTGGCAGGTGGCAGTTGACGCTAAATAGCGAAAAGTGCGAGGTGGTCCACATGAGTTCCAAAAGAAATCCGTTGGAATTCGATTACTCGATAAATAGTACAATTCTCAAGGCTGTCAATTCAACTAAGTACCTGGGTGTTAAAATTACGAACAACTTCAGTTGGAAAGACCACATAGATAATATTGTGGGGAAGGCGAGCCAAAGGTTGCGTTTCATTGGCAGGACACTTAGAAGATGCAACAAGTCCACTAAAGAGACGACGTACACTACACTCGTTCGTCCTCTGTTAGAATATTGCTGCGCGGTGTGGGATCCTTACCAGGTGGGATTAACGGAGGACATCGAAAGGGTGCGAAAAAGGGCAGCTCGTTTTATATTGTCACGTAATAGGGGAGAGAGTGTGGCAGATATGATACGCGAGTTGGGATGGAAGTCATTAAAGCAAAGACGTTTTTCGTCGCGGCGAGATCTATTTACGAAATTTCAGTCACCAACTTTCTCTTCCGAATGCGAAAATATTTTGTTGAGCCCAACCTACATAGGCAGGAATGATCATCAAAAGAAAATAAGAGAAATCAGAGCTCGAACAGAAAGGTTTAGGTGTTCGTTTTTCCCGCACGCTGTTCGGGAGTGGAATGGTAGAGAGATAGTATGACTGTGGTTCGATGAACCCTCTGCCAAGCACTTAAATGTGAATTGCAGAGTAGTCATGTAGGACTTAACATCTGAGGTCATCAGTCCCCTAGACTTAGAACTACTACGCAGGTTCGAATCCTGCCTCGGGCATGGATGTGTGTGTCGTACTTAGGTTAGTTAGGTTTAAGTAGTTCTAAGTTCTAGGGGACTTATAACCTCAGCAGTTGAGTCCCATAGTGCTCAGAACCATTTGAACCAACCTAACTAATCTAAGGACAGCACACACATCCATGCCCGAGGCAGGATTCGAACCTGCGACCGTAGCAGCAGCGCGGTTCCGGACTGAAGCGCCTAGAACCGCTCGGCCACAGCGTCCGGCTGATAAAAATTCATCAGGGCTTCCAAAGGACATGTTAAAGTCGTAGGAGGTAGTATGACAGCTGTGGACAGCGAGAATATTTTTCCCCACAAGCGAAGCATTATATGCCGCTGCGACCCCCACTCCCCCTCCCCCCGCCACCTTTCTTAGACAGAGTTACCTTTCCTTGGGCTCTTGTAAGACTTTTAAATGTAAATACAAATCTAGTGACCGTGAAAGAGGGTTGTTGTTTCTTTTAAAATAAGTACTACATAAATATTCCTCTTTAACACATAAAACTTTCTATATCTGATTTTGGTGGTAAATATTAAGAAAAGACACATTTAATTTGTATTTAAGATAATTCCTGAGATCCTCACAATCTCTTAGTAAAAAAGAAGGTATTATAAGTGCAGGGTGGGTCACAGTTAATAGCGAAAACTGACACTGTGTAACTATATGATAATAGAAACAAATCTGATGGATTTTTATGTCTGAGGTCATCTCGTAACTGAAGTTCACTCCCACTGATATGGTTGAGGAACTGGGGCCTCGAATTGTGTAGTCTTGCGCAGATTTACGAGATGACCTGCGAATTGGTAACTCATTGCAGAGATGAGTGTAGTAGTGATCCAAATGCAAGGACACTAACATCTAATATATACGAGTAGCTTGCTAAAGTAATACTGTATATCTTATTGAGGAAGGTCTTCAGTGAAATGTTAACCCAATTAGAGGGGCCTTGGTTGAAAAGTTCATGCCGAGTGAGGTGGCGCAGTGGTTAGCACAATGGACTCGCATTCGGGAGGACGACGGTTCAAATCCACGTCCGGCCGTCCTGATCAGCTTTTCCGTGATTTCCCTAAACAGATCCGTGCAAATTCCGGGATGGATTCTTTGAAAGGGCACGGCCGATTTCCTTCCTCAACATTGCCTAATCCGAGCTTGTGCTCCGTGCCTAATGACCTCGTTGTCGACGGGACGTTAAACACTAATCTCCTTTGCCTCCTCCTCGAAAAGTTCACATTTCAGAAACATCTGGAATAACCAGGAAAACTATTTTACACGGAAGTCAGTGACGACTCGCAAGCACTCATTCGCATTCGTCTCGCAAACAGACCGTATGCGGCCCCATGTTTACTAGAGGAGGAGGAGGATATCAGTGTTTAACGTCCCGTCGACAACGAGGTCATTAGAGACGGAGCACAAGCTCGGATTAGGGAAGGATGGGGAAGGAAGTCGGCCGTGCCCTTTCAAAGGAACCATCCCGGCATTTGCCTGGAGTGATCTAGGGAAATCACGGAAAACCTAAATCAGGATGGCCGGACGCGGGATTGAACCGTCGTCCTCCCGAATGCGAGTCCAGTGTGCATATTTACTAGAACGTATTTTCTTTTACGAGTATTAATTTATTTTTTCAATTGTGCCAATTTTTGCTACTAAGTATATTTTGCCTCGTATATACGTTTTGCGCTTTTTTGCGGGGGGGCAGGGGGGGAGGGGTGTTCCAAGCGTCTGTTTGTACTTTAAACTGGGCTTGGGAGTACGTGAACATTATTGTGGACCACCTGCATTCCTATGTGCTTGTCGAGAGAGGTGGTGCAGTGGTTAGCACGCTGGACTCGCATTCGGGAGGATGACGGCTCAAACCTCCATCTGACAATCCATGTTAAGGTTTTGCATTATTGTCCTAAATCGCTCCAGGCAAATGCTGGGACAGTTCCTTTGACAGGGCACAGATGATTTCTTTCCCGATATGTAACTACCTCTGCCCGAACAAGCCGCGGAAGGTCCAACGGTACCGACCGACCGCTAGCTAATAGGCATCACTGGATGTGGATATCGAGTCGAGGGGCATGTCGTCGGCACACTGCTCTCCCGGCCGTTGTCAATGTTCGTGACTGGAGTCGTTACTTATTCAAGTTGCTCCTCAGTTGGCCTCTCAAGGGATGGGTGCGCCCCGCTTGCCAGCAGCACTCAGCAGATCTGAACGGTCGCCCATTCAAGTACTAGCCAAGCTGACAGCGCTGGTCTGACGGGAACTAGTGTTACCAATGCGGTAAAGCCATTGGCTTTCGTTTCCTATCCTTGAAACTATTCGACCTTGTGCTCCATCTGTAATGACGTCCATCTCGAGGAGACGTGAAGCCCTAATTTTTCTTCGTCCTTGATATCTTCCATGAAGGATGTAACATCTTCAACCGGCCGCTGTGGCCGAGTGGTTCTAGGCGCTTCAGTCTGGAACCGCGCGACCGCTACGGTCGCAGGTTCGAATCCTGCCTCGGGCATGGATGTGTGTGATGTCCTTAGGTTAGTTAGGTTGAAGTAGTTGTAAGTTCTAGGGGACTGATGACCTCAGATGTTAAGTCAGAGCCACTTGAACCACTTGTGACATCTTCTAGTAGAACAATTGTCCATGTCACAAGGCCATATTGGGCTAAAGCGTGCCCATAAACCACCGCCCCATAATTTTCGAGAACTGGTTGCTCTGTGCATATGCAACTGGTGCCACATTCCTCCGGAAACCCATTCCGTGCAGGATTGCTGCCGTTCCACTGTCTAAAGGTACATTAAGCACCTGGCCAAAAGGTTTTAGCACATCCGTTTAAATGAAAGGCACGACATGATAATATTAATAATAACACTGTAGAACAAGTTTCGTGCTATTTCTATAAATTTAAAAAGTAATCAGAGAGCAAAATGAAATAACCAAAATTATGTGTGGAGGTCAAATATACAGGGTGGTCCATCTGCAGTTTCGGATGGATATTATCTCGAAAACTATACATCCGGTAAAAATAGTGGGTAAGACAAGTTCGTAAGCTCAAAGGGGGACATCAAATGATACTACACGGGACCTCCAGCCCTCGCCCCCTTGGGTGGGGCGGGGGGCAACTTTTAAATATTAAATGAAAACACCCATTTTTTATTGCAGGTTCGAATTCTCCATAGAAAGGTAATCAAGTTTTGCGTGAAACATGTTTTTAAACCATTGGCAGATAGCGCTGAAACCGAGAAAAATTAAAATTGGGTAAGAACTCAGATTTATGTAGAATGAACCGAGAAGGACGCATCAAATCGATACAAAATGTGCACCAATTCCTTCATGACGCCATGACGCCATGACGCCATGACGCCATTCTCCATAAAAAGGTAATCAAGCTTTGCGTGAAACATGTTTTTAAACCATTGGCAGATAGCGCTGAAACCGAGAAAAATTAAAATTGGGTAAGAACTCAGATTTATGTAGAATGAACCGAGAAGGACGCATCAAATCGATACAAAATGTGCACCAATTCCTTCATGACGCCAAATTAAGCTATTTTTTTTACAAAATGTATTCTACCTGCCACAGTTTTTGATGGAGAGAGGCAGAATGGTATTAAAATCTAGTTAGGAAACTCTTTACAATTGCATTACTCACCCAACTGTGGCGCTACCGTGGCCAAACTGCGAACTATGCCTCAGTATAAAGGTCGGTGCAATGCGATCAGACGTCAATTCACTTTCAGATTCTGAACCGTAAACATCAACTGAGGAAAGCAAATTATTCTTTAGCGAAACATGGCTCACTATCCTTCTACAGAGAACAGCTGCGCTATTGTATGCGGATCGTTTCCCAAACAGACGACATCCAGGCGAAAACACTATTCGAAATTGCACTCAACGAGCTCGAAATGGATACATGCACTGCCCACCTCGTCAGCGCGAATACAATAAAAATGACGCTCGTACCCTTACTGTTCTCGCCTGTGTTCAACTGGATCCCGAAATTAATAGTCGTGTGATTCAGAGACAAATTGGAATACCGAAATCAACTGTTTTGAGGATTTTGAAGGCACATAAATATCATGCGTATCATAACACACAGACACAGGCATTAACGCCGAAAGATATGCAAATACGCGTTCATTTCTGCCAATGGGCCTTGGAAATGATAAGAGGTGACAATGATTTTTTTAGATACGTTATGTTCACCGATGAAGCCACATTCAAAAACGATGGCGAATTAAATCGTCATCATTGTCATTATTAGTCCTCTGTCAATCCCCACTGGACAGACCCATTGACAATCAACACAAATGGCGTCAATGGTCTGGCGTGGATTTTAAACGGTTACTTGATAGGACCGTATTTTTTTGGCCGATATTTGGCTGGGGAATCTTATTTACAACTTCTCCGCGATAATTTGTTGAAGCTAACGGAAGATGTTCATTTAGAAACTAGGCAACGGATGTGGTTCCAGCAGGACAGAGCAGTTCCCCATTATGCTAAAAATGTGCGGAACGTTTTAAATTTACGGTACTCTGGTCGGTGGATAGGACGCGGCGGACCAATTCAGTGGCCTCTATGTTCACCAGACCTAACATCTCCTGATTTTTTCTTTTGGGGTTATTTAAAAAATATTGTTTATGAAAGACAACCCACAATTTGAAACGATATGGAGCAATGTATTCGAAGAGCGTGTGCTGCCATACCACGGGATGTGCTGCTCAAAACTGTGGACAACTTTCGCAGACGATTGACTTTATGCATTGAAGCAAATGGGGATAATTTTGGACAATTTCTTCGCGGCTAATTTTATTAATTAAGCATCCGAAATTGTGAGAGGCAAGAAGACTCATAGTAATGAAGCACCCCAAAATGTGAGAGGCAAGGGGACTCACACTAATGAAGCACCCCATGGGAACATCATTCTACTACGTCCATGTCGTTGTTCCTGGGTAACGCTAAAAGTATTATACAGTAAATTTTAAACAAAAATAGTTTAATTTGGCGGAACGAAAGAATTGGTGCACATTTTTATCGATTTGATGCGTCTTTCTCGCATAATTCTAAATAAATCGGAGTTCTTTACCAATTTTACTTTTTTCTCGATTTCAGCGCCATCTGTCAATGGTTTAAAAACGTATCAGATGAAACTTGATTACTTTTTTATGGAGAATCCGAATCTGCAATAAAATGGGTGTTTCCATTTAAGATTTAAAAGTTTCCCCCTGCCCCACCCAAGGGGGCGGGGACTGGAGGTCACGTGAAGTATCATTTGATGTCCCCATTTGAGCTTACGAACTTGTCTTACCCACTACTTTTACCGGATGTATAGTTTCCGAGATAATCTCATCCGAAACTTCAGATGGACCACCTCATATACATATATATTTTTTAAACAATTGGGAGTATTAATCACAGATTCCTAGTACTTCTGCTCAGAGATGAAATTTGATTTATCGTCAACACGATACGCAATAGGCTGCGTTATTAAGAAGTACAACGCAATGTACCTTCGTACATGTATCCATGTCCATAGGAACAGGCACTGCAGCAATCGAGAAATACTGGAAATGTATTCGCAATTGCGAATTTGAACCACCATCGGGTTTGTATTGGAATGCATCCACGCATTCATGCGTGTCCAAAGGAACTTGCGCTGTACTTCTTAATAATAAAGGCGCTGCTACTTCGTATTTATTCACCAATGCACGGCCCTCGTCTCTCAATAAATACGTTGTCCTTCCTAGAGGAGAATATACGTAACGTACGAGTGCAGGTTGTGACACATAGACAACGGCACACAGAAGTTCGGGGCTGGCCGTGATTCGCGCACGGCTAGCCGAAGCGGTTGAGGTACTGCTCGCATAAAGCAGGAAGTCCGGGTTCGAGTTCTAGTCTGGCACAAATTTTCGATGTCGTCATTCCAACTACAGCCGATAGTGGTTCATATTTGCAGCTGCAAATACGTTTCCTGTAATTGTTGTCAACAATCCATTACAAAATCTGAGAGTAGTAGGGATTTCACAAACAAAACACTTTCTTATTTCTAGGATCTAACGCTGGTACAGAAAGGAGTAAAATTCACAGCTATGAAACTCATTAATAATTTGTCATTGAAAATAAAATGCCTGTGAGATGGAAGTGTTTTCAAATGTCAATAACATTTATTTTTCCATAAAGGAATTTTCGAATGATAGTAAGAAGTCAATTGCAATCATGTAATAGGCCAGCAAGTAAATGGAACTAGGTAACTAACGAATTAACAACACTGTGCTCTAATTGCTCTCATCACAATGGTGCCGCTGTAGGCTTGTAGACTCAAAGAAGTCGGTTCAGTCATGTTTTCCTACTTCGTACATGCCTACAGTTGTTAACATAAGAAGTGTGTGTACCTAATGGTATCGTGTTACCATGTTTGTCTTGTCAATAACGATGAGAGAGGGAATGAAATGAATAAGGATACTACGGTCGCAGGTTCGAATCCTGCCTCGGGCATGGATGTGTGTGATGTCCTTGGGTTAGTTAGGTTTAATTAGTTCTAAGTTCTAGGCGACTGATGACCTCAGAAGTTAAGTCGCATAGTGCTCAGAGCCATTTGAACCATTTGAATAAGGATAACTTTCAACTAGCACACATTTTAACGCCTTCACTCGCCAGACGGTTCACTATCAACAGTGTCATATGTCTTCACCTTGAGAGATAATATAATTTCTGGAATTTATCCCGTAACAATGGTGTATGATGTGTTGTTCGAGAACTTCACGTCACTATTTCTTCACCTCTCACCATGATTCTCTCTGGATGGTTCCGAGTCACTATGATGATTGGCAGTCGCACTTAAGACACAACAACTCCACATCGCAAAGGAAGAAACAGTTTCCTACGAGGCGGTTACACAACCACACAAAGCCTTCCAGATAACAATGTTTCCTTTCCACTCCTCTCACCGAACCTCGTATCCCTTAAGAAGGCAAGAGCATACTGCCCATAACAACACAGTATCACTCGTACCTGTTCATGATTGATTAGTTGAGTACTTCGTCACGGCACTGCAGCTTACCTCACTTCTGATATACATCACTATAAAGTGCTGCAACATACTATACCCACTATCTTTATTCTATCGATTCCGCTAATATCTCTGATTTAGTCATAGGTTCTGACTTTCTTGGCCTTCCTACATGTGGTAATAACGATCTATCCAGAAAAGCACTGAAATACCTTGTACTTTCTGTTATTCAGTGAGCTGCCCAAAAGAAATTATTGTGTACAGACAGCGTACTTACTTTAGTAACATAAGCCTACTGTTAATTATTCAGGGATTATATTTCTAATTAGAAACACGAAACCTCTTACGTCCCTAATGAAGGAGCACATAATTAAAAGTAATTTAATAAACATTAAACCTCTTAAGCAGTAGGGCAGCCTACGTCAGTCATAACTTAATGAGATATGACTGAAACGCGAGGGAAGGCTCGGCAGCGAACAGTGTTTGCAATATGTGTGGACACTCAATTTCTCGCAAGATCAGCGTATGCTTGCCTTGGCATCGCTGTGAATCGATTTGAAAAAGAAAAATGCCCATTCTAAAATAGAATTCAAAGTAATAAACCTAATACAGTATATATAGGTGTATCATGTGCGTGCCGCTAAAACTCTGAAACGAGTACCGGTACGATCAAGGGAGTTATATGGTGTGGTATCCCTCTATTCCCAATCCATGAAGAAGATTTCCGGTTTTACTTGAAGTGTGTGCTTCTGAAGATGTAAGGGCTGGGAAGTTTCGCCCTCTAGAAATTTCTAGAACATTCTACAACATCCTAGAGTATTCGAGAACATTCGAGACTATTCGAGAGCAATCCACAACGTTTCAGAATGTTCCGGAATGTTCCACAGTGATCCGGGATGTTCTGGAATGTTCGGGAATAGTCTGGAACATTCGGGAAGATGCCAGAATGTTCACAAACACCCCAGAAAATCCCAGATCATTGAGAAAGTCTACAGAACGCTCTCGTGGAATGTTCTGGAATATTGTGAAACATTCGAAGCCATTTTGGTATGACCTGGAATTCGGCACTAGTGGGGTATCCGTTGGTAGGGGTATATCAAGCAAGACTCCTGTTTTGAACGTCAGTTTCTTATCAGTGACGAAGGGAGAAACCGAAAAAGTAGTGCCATGAGTAAATAAAAACAAACAGTGAAGTGCGAGTAGTCAAAGTGATATAGTGAGTGAACATAAATCTAAAATAAAGTGTGACAATTGTGTAAAGTGTACATAGTGTATACGCTAGTAAAAAGCTGATTTGATTTATATTTTAGACAATTCCCAAACGTAAAAGAGGAGGAGATCTTGTCAGTTTTGAAGAAAAACGGCGAAAACAAAAATAACAGCGGAAAAACGAAACAGACGAAGAGCCCGAAACACATTTAAATTCCAAACGAACGACAATCAGCACCGTGAGAAGCAGCGAAACCGAAGAACAACGAAATTAACGGATTGAAGAATAAAGAATTGCGAAGCAGTCTTATAATAAGACTCCAAACTCAAGCCAGCCATGAAAGTATCACCCTACGGTAAGCACGGACACTACTTAATCTATCTTTCTTCCTTAATTTTTAAGACAAAAACCAGAAAATCATGAATTTCAACTAAAATTTTAATTTGTGAGATACAGAATACTGTTTCTACTAAATTATTATGAAAAAGGAATCTAAATATAAATTTTTAAGTTTCTAGCTCTTTTCTGTTGCGCCAATGATTTTTACAGAAAAACATCCAAATTTCGAAAATGGTTAAAGTTATTGAACTGATATTCAACACATATTGATTTAGTATTACTCCTGACATGCTAGAAACGTTTCAGGTTATTTACTTGATTTTTAAGGTATTGTGCAACATTTATGACGTCAGAGCTAGTTACAGCGGACTGGCTGGCACACAATGAAAAGACATGTGAATTTTATACGGCGTGAGTAGGCTGCTTCCCTACATCACCCTCTACTTAATTTTTTTTTTTTGTAAATGAGAAAAAGAAAGAAAAAAAATTAATTACAAAAAGGGAAGCAAGAGTACAGCTTAACTCCCTATGAAAATTAAAATTAAAATTTAAACATGTAGAAATATTAAAAGAAAACTGATTACCTACTTCAATTATTTAAATTTCTGGCATGTTCACTGCCTCTTAAGCAACATTATCACTCAAAATTTAAGCAAAATCAATGAAACACTTTGGCATACATATTGCCTTAGACAGACAAACACATAAAATATGTAAAATTATGAAAATCTTAAATCCATTAAATACATTTTTACATACACAAATTCAAAGAAAATAACACAGATATTCATGATACATAAACAGATAATTATATCTTAGCAGTCTTTTCTAAACCTGAAAGAAAATTTCACAAATCATGACAATTTCATTTTTACACACGTAGTTGTAGCAACTTTGGCTGGCTTTCTACACTTCCATTCACAAGGGTAGAGGAGGGGAAGTTGCTATGGAGTGCGTCCTTCACGTTCACCCTAAATTACATGGGGAAAGGGGAGGGGTCACTGTGAGTTGTGTCCAAGTCACTCCGCGCTTTCACGCAGCTACCAGGCTGCCATTATCTGGTTTGTCCTGTAGAACAAACAAAAAGAGTGCCTCAGACTCTGTTCACTTAATATCTAAGGGTGGGTCACAATGAAATGGATATATATACATTTTACCTTTCAATATGTTACTGGAACAAAGTTAACAGAACTTTTTCAATTTTACTCTCGCGGTTACTTAACTGTCATAAAATAGATAAATAAATGGCTCAAAACGCCGTCAGTCACGTACTAGAGAAAATTTATGCTAAAGGCATACAATCACAAATCCTATTTAATTTCAATTTATTATTTCTGGGCCGGAACACTGAACCAATGCTCGGTACATTCCTGATACATTCGTATTTTATTTACTTAGCTGACTCATCTTCGATTACCTTATTCTTAGAGATAGTATGAGTATATTTGATTAGTAGTTGTCTTCTCAGCTTCTTTGTATATGTGAGTAACTTGTGGTAATAGTACAGTTCTGAGTGTTCAAAACACACTACGTTTAGTTGACTACTAAATCCACTTATTGGTCCTCTGCTGCTGTGTCAGTTCCACATCTGCAATTATGTACTTAATTCATCGAAGTGTATTTATGCTGAGCTATAAATAATGTTTCACGTCTGCCATTATGTTACTCAATTATGTTGCTAGTGTATGTACTTATTTAACACTCACTTTATTAACATTTAACGCATAGGATAGCACATTTATTTCATATCTATAGTGTATTGCAGCTGATCAGTTTCCATTTCCACTAGATCGAACGCTGAAACCACAGGTAGTCTCTCTCGACCTACCACTAAAGTGCATTAAGTAATTATGGACGAGCGTAATGCTAAATTCCTTAAACCTATAGGACACCATGAGCTGCTCTGTCTCATCTAACATAAGGGTACCTATGGCCGCATTCACGCCTCCAGCTCATACCCTCAGTACATGTAGGTGTGTCCTGTCACACACTACACCAAATAACGGCCAGCTCCAACCTTATAAATATTTCAAGGACGTGTCCTTCACGTCTCAACCACAAACACTGCTCAATTCTATTACACTGCCATTCCTTGCTACACAAGGTGAGTTCATTTTTACAACTTATCTGCATATTTTTCATAACACTAAGCAATCTCTTTTACTATTAGTTAGTTAGCTCTACAGCATACAATAGGTTTCACTGCCACTTCAGATCCTGCTTGTACACGAATTCGTATATCTTTTTAAATTACTGTTGGTGGACCATTTAGAATAAAACAACACTTTGTACTTACAATATTACCAGGGTTCTATACATAATTGTTACTCAAATACATTTGTATCTTAATTACGTCATACTTCTCTGTTGTTTATGTGACTGTTAGGTTTGTCACATCAGGTTTTTTTTTCACTAATCGGTGGATAGAATGGTTACAGAACTCATGGCGTGATAGCCATGACGGAAAATTTTTGTATTGCAAAGAAGGAGTCGAAACTTTGGTGGATAGGAAAGATGAAGGATGAGTGAGACCTGAAAAGGAAAGAAGATCTCACACAGCTGGGACTGCACAGCTGCCACACTGTGTAGAGGTTACAGAACAACCTCCTCCCTATAGAATTCATTAGTTTATTATTGGCTTAATAACCATAACGGAAGATTTTAGTATTTGAGAGTAAGAGCCGACATTTTGGTGGATAGGAAAGATGAAGAATGAGTGAGACCTGAAATGGGAAAGAAGATCTCACATAACTGGGACTGCACAGCTGCCACACTGTGTAGAGGTTACAGAACAACCCCCTCCCTACAGAATTCATTCACTATCTATGAACTTCTTTAGGTCGATCACGTTCGTGAGACCTAATATCTTTTTACTCTTAGGATACTCTAGCCTATATGCATTGGCATGTAGTTTTCCTATGATCCTGAAAGGTCCTTGGTATTTACTAAGATTAACACCTTCGTCCCAATATCCCCTATTTTTCAGAACTCGTATAGTCAGCTCCCAAGTTTCATCATTAGTTACTACATGTTTGTCAATAAAAGGTACCGTAATTACTCCAGTTATCGGCAAGACCAATCTTAACTGGCTTCTTTCAAAGTCAACAACACTCTGATATTTCGACAAGAAATCTATGCCAATGAAAACCTCAATACTGAGATTGTTTACAATTAAGCATGGATGATCAATTAAATTAACCATTAATATCAAAGGGCAGCAAAGCTTCTTGCTTTACCGTTTTTGACACCTTGCCAGTAGCACCAATTATTCTTAGTCCTGATACCCTCCTTACTGTAAGCTTGTCTTTACCAGGTAATGCATCAAAGAAGGACTGAGATATCGCACTCACCTCACTTCCACTGTCTAAGAGACAACATACATTGATACCCAACATATTCACCATTATTATAGGGTGGCTTATTCTAGTTTGTACAGGTGGTTCCTCAAACTCATCCAATAGTTCCTTTTGGATTTGTCTCCAACTAAAGTGATCGACATCTGTCTTCATTACATTTGGGTCAAAGGGTGTAGGGGTTTCCTGAATTACATTTTCAGCTGCCTCTTCCAGTCGGCCTATTAATTTCAAATCGAAACACCGCACGACTTCATTACATTTAGTTTGCTGAACATGACCCAAATTACTGTAGTCTGAGCGATTCTGCGCCTCCAGACCGGGCATAACACTAGTTACAGCTAAACCACTTTCACTATTATCGTCGGGTTCCTTCTCAAGTGACAACTGGTCACAGTCACTGGGTTCATCGACCCCCAACAGGCTATCCTCTACATTCTCACTTACCTCCTGTCCTAAATCTATTAGTACAGTATCAACATCCTGCACAGGCACTTTAGATAAGAGCACATCATCCTCATCGTAAATATAAGCATGAATTTCTTTTGCTTCTTCACCTGACAATCCTGTATTTTGTAGCTCTTCCCTACCGTTATACTGCTGCGCCTTCTCTTTCTCTTCCCGCTTAGAAAGCGTCTCTAACACGGTATCTATCAAATACTGTGAGTGATCTAATATTTCTGCTGTATCCTTAGATGCTACCGACCCCTCATCCACATGTTCAGTCTGAGTATTCTGATCTGTCTTACCAATTACTGTAATTACTGGCTTAGGAAAAGTAACCGCCTGGTGAGCGCCAGTGTCCTCATAGACGGGAACTAGTTTTCCTGCCTCGGCCTACTACTGTTTCCTTTATTTCCATTATAGTTAACTGGCACAGCATTGCTTTCCGCACTGTTGTTTACCTGCATAATTTTGTTCGGAACAAAATTACTATCATTTGGATGCCATTGTTGGTTCTGATAATTATTTCTCCAATTCCTACCTCTCTTAGGATGGCGAACACCTACTGTTCTGATGTTTACATTGCCATTCTGCTCGTTCTTAAAATTACTACTAGTGTTATTACCATTTCTGTTATTATGTGCTTGCTCCTCATTGGCAGCAACACGCTCTACACGTTCCAAATACTCAATGAAACGATCAAGATTGTCTCTAGGGGCAGATATAATTCTAGTTTGCCAATACAATGGCAGTTTGGCTTCTAGTATTATCATTTCAGGTTTTAGCTTTTCGGCCAAATGTGACAAACGTGAGATCCATGACCTGGCAAACTCTTTAATAGATTCCTTGCCTACATTGAAGCGTTTTCGACTCCAAAATTCTCTCAACACTTCATTTTGCTTATTGCTAGACCAATATTTATTAATGAAAGCTGTTTTAAATTCCGCTAATGTTTTACACTTCAACATAACATCAGCTGACCAACGCATGGCGTCATCTGCTAAATGGCTTCTAACAAATGAGATTTTCTCTCGTTCAGACCAAGCTGGTGGAATCACACCTTCAAAATCGTTCCAGAAATCTAGCAGGTGGATATTTTTATCTGGATCGAACCGCAAGAACTGCCGACACCCGATAAAAGCGGCATTTGCAGCTACAACTTGTTGCATACTACCATTACCAGAAGTTACTGAAGCTACTTTACTCTCAATGTTAGCAATTTTAGTACTAATATTTTCTACTCTCATTTCGACATTATCTACTCTTTGCACAATATGAGTAGTATCAATTTTGATTGCGTCTGCTTCTGCTTGACATATGTTTACTTTTATATTAACATCTTTAAACCTATCTGAGCACAGTTCAGATTCCGCCTCGATCTTTTCTGTTAACTTGTGCTCCAGCTTCGCATCTTCCATTTGGAAGTCTCTGCGAACCTCAGCAACTTCGGATTTTACTGTTTTATACATTTCAGAAAATTGTTGAGCAACCTTTTTCTTAATATCCTCATGATTGTAATCAATTTTATAATTCAAACTGTCCAGATCCTCTTTCAACTTATTGCAACCAGCCTTGAAGGTATTGTCCATTACCTCCAATCGTTTATTAAAATTAGTTTGGCTGGCCACAATCCTATTATTTACCTCAATTATATCAGATTTTAATTCAGCTGTCATTTTAGCATTACTGGCTGACTTTTTGCATTACTGCTTTTCACCTCAGTTATTTCAGACTTTAATTCAGCTGTCATTTTAGCATTACTGGTAGCTATTGATTGTAATATAACATTTAAATCAATAGCCCCAGTATCGTTGGGTTGCTCACTAGCTGACTTTTTATCACACTCAGGTGACAAAAAACTAACTCCAACACCAGAATAATCAAAACTAAATGAAACATCTGATTGATCAGTCATATCTAACTTATCCTTTTTAAACTCTACCACCTCGGATGACTGTTTCGTTTTTAACTCATCAGATAAACTATCATCCAATAAATTAACAATTTCTGATTTCTGCTTTACTACAGGGGTCTCTATTATTGAATCATTGCCCCTTTTGCCACTACTGTCAGGAGACAATACTTCATATTTCACTTTACCGTTACTATTTTCATGCATATTTACACTTGAACCGTTGTCTGGATTTACAGTTCCCTCAACAGACATAGGTTCTGATCTAAGTTTAACCTCAGTTTCTTCTGGCAGTTCCATCGCCGACGGTCTTTTAGTGCAGGTTAGTAAAATTTTTAACAGCTTTTCACTTAACTTAGTTCCTCCTGCACGACGTATGGCGTTTCCAGCGCGGCGTACCAGGATTACTGATGCGACGCGGCGCGTTGAACTGCAGACGGCACTTCGACGGCTGCTGTGTGTTTGTGTGGCCCGCAATTGCAGGCGCGGCTCCGGTTGCACCGGCGGACAACTGCGGTGAGGCGAAACTGGCTTCTCGCGATGCCGGCAGTGCCACTAGACTCAGTGCCAGCTCCGTCAATCCAGATACATTGTTAATCTAATTGCGGTGTCCACATGGACACGTAACACTATCACTGTTCTATTACTCAGTTGCGTGTCGAATTTCACTCCCAAATCCGAATATTTAAAAATTACTTTCACTTTTACTCAGTTTCTTTCCCGGCCGATTAGCAGCATATGTGGGGCGGCGGGTGGAATATTGTTTTATATGTAATGTGTTCCTATTATTTATTTATTGCTGTTGTTTACCGTTCTCAACACTGGTTCTCTAACTACAATATTGGCAACCAGAAAGTGATTAGCAAAACATGAAGCCTGTAATTAGAATTCCTAGTGCCCACTTCATCTGAGAAATACACTTATAGCTACAGCTTATAGCTCTGAGGAATTTGGAGATTGTCTGGGATTCATAATCAGAAACGATTCTCTCTAAAATGTTCACTATATTCTGAAAGTCACAGACCAAAATATAATCCACACAATCCAACTACCAGAGCAGTTCAGAGTCTAATACGCTGATGCAACTATAACTGTTCAAATTAAATGTTTAAGTGAATGCTCGCCATAATTTGATGATAATGTTCATCAAACGCCACAGTAAATAATGGTAGAATGTCTGTCCCGTGGCGGCACGTGAAAATACGACATACGCAAATTGAAGATAGATCATTAAAGTCATCCCAGAATTAACACTTCACTCGAAAACGATTTCATGGTTACGCGTATCCCGAGTAACTTATTACGGCATCCGAGGCTGTTTATAGCAATGATACCGATGCGACGTGACTCCCGGCACAGATGGTGCGCTAATCAGCGTCTGGAGAGAACTGGGGCCTTTTTCTCTCACGCAGCGTTCTTACATATAAAGCTGCGGTGCGGAAGGCTAAGGGAACGCCTGATCAAATCCGCTCTCCCGACTAGCCGCTGAGCTAGTAATGCACCACTTTAAGTTATCGAATAACTTAGCACACAATGGAAAGACTGATGTGAATTTTATACGGCGTGTGTAGGCTGCTTCCCTACAATGCCATAACCTACATAAGAAAAATTGGACGAACTGACATCTTCATAACATTCACATGCAACTCGTCATGGCCAGAAAAAAAAGAACAACTAACATAAGGGCAAGCCACCATGCATCGACACGACATAATAGCCCGAGTTTTCCAACAAAAACAAATGAGGTTTATTGAAGTCACCACAACATACCACATCTTTGAAACTGTTAGATATTGGATGTACACAATCGAATGGCAAAAACGAGGACTGCCTCGCTCACACAATCTCATATGGTTACATGACAGAATTCATCCCGTGCATATCGATAGAATCATCCAAGCTGAATTTCCCAATACACAAGATGATCCGGAACTGTACGACATAGCAGAGGAAAAAATGATCACCGGCGATGCGGACCATTAAAACTTAATTCGCCATTTATGAGTGATGAAAAGTGTACAGAAAAATAGTCAAAACCATATGTGGACGACACACAAGCCGGAGTTGACGGCTGTCCCAAATACAGAAGACGAACACCAAAAAAGGATGACTTCACAGCAAAAATACGAATACGAGGCAGCGACGAACTGGAAATAGATAACGATGGGTAGTACCATATAACACATTACTTTCCGAAATGTTCCCACACACATAAGAGTAGAATATTGCATTTCGGTGAAATCCATCAAGTATGTCTGCAAGTATGTGAACAAAGGCAGTGACATGGCAGTATTTCAAATAGCCAAAGACAGCGAACAACAAAGCAGAAACGACGAGGTCCTCATGTACCAAGAGGGAAGATACATCAACAATAACGAAGCTGCATGGCGGATTTTGGGTTTTCCACGCACGAACGCGAACCAACTGTGCAACTTCTAACAGTACATTTGGAGAATGGACAGAGAGTTTACTTCACATAAGACACCACCAGAGAAATTGCAAGCGAACCACCTCAGAACAAAACGTTAAGAGCTTTCTACCAACTGCAACAAATGGATCCACTCGAGAAAACATTACTATATGTCGACGTCCCTACCTATTACATGTGGAATACAACAAGAAAAATATTTCAACGACGAAAACAAGGAGTTCCAATAGGATATCACTCAGAAATCATGAAAACTGGAGCACTAGGCAGAGTATACACCGTACATACGAACGACGCCGAATGTTTCCATCTCTCGATGTTGCTATACGAAGTACGGGGACCAACGAGTTTCACAGATCCCAAGGACATTGACGGTTACCTATGCCAGACGTACAGAGAAGCAAGCCAACGCTGTGGACTACTGGAAAACCACCACCACTGGGAATTAACAATCACAGCCTCAACTTAACAAATGAGAGACTTATTCGCCATAATTTTAACAATTTGTAACCCATAGAATCTAAAACAGCTATGGGAATCCTACAAAGAGAGTATGAGTGATGACATACTGTACCAAATCCGACAATTTCATCCTGACCTAACCATCAAATCAACGACGACATCTTCAATGAAATACTCACTCGCCTAGAAGATAAATTTTTAGCAATGAACAAACAGATCTTAGTACAACTTGGAATGCAAGCACCACGAAAATATGCTATCAGAGTGCTAAACTTCGAAATTACAAAGAAAAAAGGCACAACATCAACAAACTACTTCAATACATTGCTAACAACAAACTACTCTTCAATGACAATCGAAAGAAAATTTACAGCGTTATTATGGACCGGATCGACAACAACACTTGTGGAATTATTTACTTGGACGCACCAGGCGACACCGAAAAACGTTTCTAATAATTCTATTGGTGGCGGAAATACGTGCTACACAACATATTGCACTTGCACTGCCATCATCCGGTATCTCAGTCACACTTGTGGTAGGAGAACGAACTGCCCACAAACTCTCAAGAGCATCTGGACGGGGCGAACTTCCAATGCAAGCTAAAATTATCTTCTGGGACGAATGCACAATGGCACATAAAAATCACTCGATGCCATGGATTGAACATTACAAGACTTGCGAGGAAGCTCTGAAATGATGGGAGGAGCTCTGTTCATACTCTCAGGAGATTTTCGACAAAAACTTCCAGTTACCTCCAAGTCAACACCAGCAGATGCTTGCTTAAAATTTTTTTAAAAAAAATATGCGAGTTGAACTATCTTAAGACGAAGCAACAGCACATTTTGCTCAACAATTTTTACAAATAGGCGTGGGCACATATCCCACTGACCAGACGGCCGGCCTTATTAGACTCAACAGTGACTTCTGCAACACACCCGCTGCTGAAAACGAACTCATCGACCAAATTTATCCAAACATTTTTCACAATTTTACCAATCCGGACTGGCTATTTAAAAGGGAAATTTTAGCAATTAAAAATTATACTGTCGACGATATCAGATTTAATATTCAAAAGAAAATTTCCGGCGAAGAGAGAAAATACAAATCGATCGACACTTTGAAGAAAGTGTGAACTTTCCTACAGAATGTTTAAAATCTTTGCAAGTATGAATAATGCCATTGCAATGCCTTCGACTTAAAAATGGATCTCCGATGATGCTACTCAGAAATCTCAACTCACCAAGACTATATAATGGAACACGGATAGACAAGGATCGAATTACACCATGGAACCGGAATTTATGACTGGAAAGTACAAAGAAAACACACTATTTATCCCCGGAATATCACTGATCTCTACTGATCTGCCATTCTAATTTAAAAGACTGCAATTTACAATCAAAATAGCCCACAGTTTTACAATTAACCAAGTTCAAGGACAAATGTTAAAATACAGCGGCATCAACCTCCTCTTACGGTCAACTATAAGTAGTTTGCTCTTAAGTAGGAAATTCGAAAAATTTGTACATTTACACCCCGGATAACAAAATGAAAAATGTTGTTTACAACTAAGTATTGTAAATAGTCAGAATTGTTTTCAATAAAATTATTTACCGCTTATACTTTAACAAGTATTGTAAATAGTTGGAAAATGTTTTCAATAAAGTTTTTTTGTCTCTCATACTTTAAAGTTTATCCTTTTATTCCAGCTACCACACTATCTCGTATCAACTCCCTGAGCGAAGGCGGGTATCCCAGTAAGTAGGCAAGCTGGCAACGCCGGCCTATTACACAGTTGCTTTCTACTGCCGCTCCAAAAGCAATACAAAAACGGTACACGTTGTTAGAACAGGTATAGTCCTGTATGACTTCACTGTGACACGCGCCTGAATGACTCGATAAATATACTTTACTGACATGTGTAGAAACCACGAATTCATTTTCGCAAGGGTTATTTCTATGTTTTACATACCGATGGTGTATGTGATGAATGCTGACGTGAGCCATATAGTCTCACACCATTTCCACTTATTTTGCTAATGTTAACAGCTGCTGTGTTTCCAGCACCCGAATCACTTGAAATTGACTTAAAAGTCGAAATTACACTGGTGAAAATTAAAAAAAGTAGTTCAGTCTATGGGGCAAATGCATTTTAAAATCAACAAACCCACAATAAATGAAATTGTACAAGTAAAAGTTCATTACATCACCGTCCCTTGCTGTACCTCACGTAAAGGTATGATTATCATTATTGCTATTATCGACATTGTTAATTTCCGAAGATACTGTATTCGCTGCAAGGATAAAAGTATGCTCGAATATCGTACGGGCATATTTCTTATCTTTCACCCCAGCCGGTTGCGGTAACGTTGCTCGTCGCTAGTAAGTTATTCACTAGGGCTGTAAATATTTGAAAATCGATTTCTTGGAAACGCTTGAACAGATTATCCTATCAGAATAGCATTTTGCTCCATTTAAGGATTTACTACATTCAGGCGAAAGATGAACAAATTCGGAGGCCTTTTGTGCGATGAATAAAAATTGTAGCTTTGTATGAACAAATAGGCTATACGCAAGATGGAACTTCAAAAATTAATCCTAAATTCTACTTTGTCCAATTCCTGACAATTTGAGACGAATAATTTGTTTCTTGGCAAATATGGCTACAAGAATTCGGTGATGCTCAGTGTAGAACAAAATGTGTAGAAATGTAGATACCAGGACCTCACTGACACACTCTGTGGAGTGACATGTCTCAGACAGGATCCTTCTTTGTTAATGAGCGTATTCTTTGAGCCCGCAGTTTATGAGTTATTAGTCCGAGTGAGTCTCATTGTTCGTGGTATCCAACGCTGCAGTGGTAGTCAATCGTTTCAGATGCTAACTTGTAAGGTCTTACAGCTAACACCGACTACAAATATTTGAGCTCACTGGTAAGAACCTGTTTTACAGTGAGGTGAGGAACAATGGAAAAGAGATCGTATCTATATGCAACAGTTTCCTAAGGCGAGATACCAACAGCACAGTAGGCTCATTGGATGAAGTAACAGCCACACCTGCAAAACAGAAATTAGGCACGTTTGTAATACAGTATTTATAACAGAAAAAACTGAAGCGATTAATTTTTTATTTCATTTTATATCACAGCATTTACTATTAAAATATTTTCTGCAGTATGATAATGAGAATAAAATACTGTTATTAAATGGATATGATCTTAAGAAACACAATGAGACAGAGTACATATTTAGTATATTCATTACACGTACAATACTAAGATGATAACAAGGGGAGTCTCGTCTTTTTTGTTCTGTACACGGTCAATAAAATTTTGCGGGCTTTAAAAAAATGAGTTGTGCTTTCGAATAAATAATAAATGAGGTATGGTGGCCCTCAACTACGTACCCTCCGACTCAGAGTTGAAATATTAAAAGTTTTGACTGGTTTCGTTGTCTAGGGGCTGGGATACGTAGTTGCCGCATTAAAAGCCAAATACTGCTGAGTCTACAGTATACAAATGAATAGACATATGAATCGAATGGTCGAAGGTTCCTATCACTCGGCAACTGCGAATTTTGAATGCAACATAGAAATGTATAAATGAGAGATTGCAATTAAATAAAATCTGCAGGTACTATCTTAACTTTGATGGTGTTAGGACAGCAACCAGCCACAAATTTACCTTCAGTTCCTTTATTCAAAGGGTACCGTTACCGGTTTCAAATCGTTCTGATTCATCCTCAGACGGTTTACACGCTTTCTTTATGACATGTGGTGTGTTTTTTTAAAGATTAATTGTCCTAAAAAATAAATAATACATAATTATAAACACGCCACACACAGATGGTTGCGTTACAGATTTTCGTTGCATGTGACTTACGTTGCATGTTACTTACGGTTTGGAGTGTTTGTTTTCATAACATTTGTCCAACAGATGTAAATGCATTCCCACTGCACACACGTAACTTGTTCTCACTGAACACTTTAGATTTGTCACTGAGAAGATTTCTACCACGCACCACATGTTTTGATACACACAAAGAGCTTACAAACATATGAGTATCACAAATGCTATGATATATTGTAACATTTGACGATGATGTCCTATGTTTGGAAAGGATCATATATTCATTTACGGAACTGTAATGCCTTTTACACTAATACAGGGACATTGAATTTTTGAGTTGATATTGTTAAATTAATTATAAAGTTTTTTTAATATAGGAGTGCATAGGTAAAATAGTATATTATTTAATTACATTTAGCATCATGAGAATTATAGTAAGATATAAATTTGCTACTTGATCTGCAGATAGGTGTACAAATATTATTTGCTTTGGAGGCTGCAAAGTAATTTTTGGAAATTTTTCAGAAAAGGGGTGTTAGCTAACTCTGTTCTTTAAGGATATATTCTGGGGTGCTGTTTTTGTGTGTGTGTATTTCTAATTCTTCTAATATATTCATAGTGGCTCCTTTTTCTGCTAGATGCAAAATTTTTAAGTTGTCCTCAATGTTTCCCACTGAATGGTTTTCTTCAGCAATATGGGCTGCAAATGATGATTTGTTCAAGTTACCAAGTCTTAAAGCTTCAAAATGGTCTTTATATCTAATTTCAAAACTTCTGCCTGTCTGTCCAATGTAGAATTTTGGACATGTATCACATTTGAGTTTGTATCTTCCTGATTTACAGTAGAGACTCTTGGAGGTATTTACATCATGGATTACTTTTTGTTGTAATTTATTGTTTGTGGAAAAGCTGATTGTGGTATTTTTCTTCTTTTTAAATAAGTTTGCTATTTGGTATGAAAGTGGGCCTATGTATGGGAGAGTAGCATATTTAGGTTTGGCTTCAGTGGCACACTGATTTGGCTTGAAGTGACTGCTGTGAAGTGGATCTGTGGTTTTTGTCTGCATTTTGTTGTGGAGTTTTTCTATTATTGTGGGTTTATATCCATTATTATGTGCAACTGTTTTAATTATATTGATTTCATTTTGTTAGTCTGAGTCACTCATTGGTACTTTTTTAATTCAGTGTAGCATCGTTCTGAAATATGCCATTTTTTGTTGGCGGGGGTGGCAAGATGAGTTGCCAACACTGATATCTGTGGTGGTAGGTTTTCTGTAGATACTAAATTGATGTTTATTGTTACTGTTGCAAATTTTCAGGTCAAGAAAGTTAATACTTTTATTAGTTTCACGTTCAACTGTGAATTTAATATTTTTGTGCATTTTGCTTAGATCTGCTGCTAATGTATCTATTTCATTGCTTGTACCATCAAAAAGCAAGATTGTATCATCAACATAAAAGTACTTATTGTAAGCTACAGTCTGCAGCCGCGCGACCGCTACGGGCGCAGGTTCGAATCCTGCCTCTGGCAGGGATGTGTGTGATGTCCTTAGGTTAGTTAGGTTTGAGTAGTTTTAAGTTCTAGGGGACTGATGAGCTCAGAAGTTAAGTCCCATAGTGCTCAGAGCCATTTTTGAACTTATTGTGAACTCGTAACGGCCGCATTAAATTTTCTCCACGGTTATGACTGCGAAGTCGAATTACATATAACCAATGTGTAGTAGTATATGAATACACAGAAAGTGAACAAATAGAAACGGAACCGTTTAAATTATTACATTTTTGTTCAAATACTATTGATTTAAAGTAGCTTATCTTTATGGACAAAAGCAGTGGGCGAACGGTCATATGGAACCGACAAGGACAGATTTATTTGGTAAAGCTAACATTCTGAAGAAGCTCATCTTTCAACTGTTTCTCACAATGAATGAGTTTACTTTTAATTCCTACTGAAAAGCTACTAATTGTAAAAAGCTTTCCGGGTTTATAACCTAAAAACACAAAAAGGTGGTACCTGAGATTTCGCTAGAAGACTCAGTTATAATTTACATTCTTATAAGGTTTCAACCTCTTGCACCGACTTTCTAACAAAAAATGTACCAATGAAACTCAACTCGTCTGGAGGACATTAGTTTCACATTTTCTTTCGCGTTGAACTTTTTCCGATTAAGAAGAGGTTTTTGTCTTAATGGAGAAGAATATCATTTTAATTTATCCACTATGAAGTAGTGAAATATTCATTTCATTTTAAGGCCACGTTGCAAGTCCCCCACGAGTACAGATTTTAATTTTGACAGCAAACGTTACATTTAATTTTCTTCTTTACTTCACGAAGAAGTATACCTTTTCTTTACTGATAACATTTCTAAAGGAAAACAGATACTTGAAAGGAGGCGTGCTGACAGTACGTCGCGTCTTTTCTCTGTGGGAACTATAGCGGAGAAACGATGGGCTAGAAAGGGTGGTAAGGAGCCCCAAGAAGAGGAAAGAAAGAGATAAAAGAAAACTTACCGTTACCTATTTCGACTTTTGTGAGATATGGAGGTCTGAAACGGTTACACTCAGCCTCTTGAGGCCAACGGAGGACCATCTAGAGTCTAGAAGCAGTGGAATCTCGAACATTCATTTACTGGCAAAACGGCTGGAAGGACTGGCGACACGCTGATCACATGCCCCACTATCACAGATCGCTCCTCATACTGCTTTGCTAGCAGCGGTCGCGAGCTGAAAGAGGCTTAAAACCTAATCCGTAAGTGGTTTTAGGTTTTGCAATTATCAAAATGTCTCATAGCTGACACACAAGAAATAGTTTATTCCACGATATTAAGAGAGAACGTGCGTTCTATTAGGTTTTTAACCCTAGGATGTATATACAGGGCCTCCGAGGCCCTTGTATGTCTTCATTTTTAAAAATATTCTGTAATTTTTTGTTTGATTTCAAACTGCTTTCCAGTACTCTTTCACTAACACTGTGACATTCCTCCTATCAAGTCTGAACGAGATACCTTTTTAAGTTTTTTGTATAATTCAATAGATTTACCCATACACCGTGAATGCATAAGCAGGGCTTCAGAAGCCCTCACACATTTATAAATGTTCTTTAGCCTATATTGTCTTCAACATTTGTTTGGGAGCAGTTATTAATTCAACAATAATTGTAGTGGTATTTCCAGCAACAGGAGTGCCAACAGCAGCAGTAGCTGTAGTAGTAATAGTATAACTAAAAAATAATACACACTAATTTCACATATTGGTAATTTCGGCGTATTATTGATCTTTTTGCTATCAGATGTTTTATTATTGCATAGTATTGTTATCCTGTGCTGCTCTTGTCAGCCTCATTGTTACTGTAGTTTGTTTGTTGCTGCAAGGCCCATATTGTTACGGGTATGACTCGTTTAGTGCTGCACAAGCTGCTGTTCTGTTGACACGCCTTTTGCTATGGCTTCGACACACAAAGCAAGGGAGTCAGTACATGCAAATGCAGCTAATTTTGAAAGTGTTGTGGCTCAGTGGTTTGAAGAAGATGATTCTTGCGAGGAAGGAAATATTTTTGGACATGCTAGTAGTGCAGAATCAGCCAATGAACCTGCAGATGTGAATATTGACGCAGATGACGGTCCTTTCGATAATTTTACTTCATCAGAGTCTGAAAATGAAGAAGCACCAAAAAAAGGTATAGAAGACCACACATAAATTGGTCGGAATGGAATGATTTGGAAATTAGATCCTCCTGCAACTTTTCGTACGCCTGTCCATAATATCGTAAAGAAGGCACCTGGTCCAGCCTGTGGTTTGAAAACCTGTAAACCTAAGGATGCCTGGGACTATTTCATCTCCAAGGAAATACTAAAGGAAATCATCAACTGCACAAATATTGAAGGCAGAAGAGTGGCTGCTTTACGTGGTAAAACGTGGAAAAACGTTTCGCTTCCTGAAATGGAGGGTTTTCTTGGTCTATGTCCCTATTAGAGAATTGGATGTAAAGGCAAATCCTACAAAAAAAGCCACCATGTCAGTAAATAGATTTGAGGATATAAGGAGAATGATTACATTTGATGACAGGCGTACCCGTGAAGATAGATCTGCAGATGACAAATTTGCAGCTGTTCACTATGTATGGGAACTATTTCTTGACAAGTGTAGAAATAGGATGGTTCCCAATGATTCGCTCACAGTTGACGAACAGCTAGTCCCATTCCGTGGAAGATGCAGCTTCACCCTCTAAACCATCCAAGTATGGCATAAAAATATTTTGGTTATGTGTTGCTACTTCTGCATATGCTTTAGACGGAATTGTTTACACGGGAAGGAAGCCCCATGAACCTATTCAGAAAAATCTTGGATTGAATATGGTGAAAGATCTTGCTAAAAGCATTGAAGGATCATCAAAAAATATTACTGTTGACAACTTCTTTACTAGTGTGCAGCTGGCAGAAGAGATGCTTCAGAAGCAAATTACAGTGGTGAGAACATTCAAACAATATAAACCAGAAATTCCTAATGAGATGAAACCATCTGCCTCAAGAGCGATTCATTCCTCTTTGTTTGCATTTAGAGGTGACATTACAATGGTGAGTTATGTTCCCAAAAAGAAAAAGTCTGTAGTTCTCATTAGTACAATGCATCATGACAGAAACATATTACGCTTGCAAGAGACAAACAGGAAGCTGGCCATTTGCATTATGGATGAATATGATGGACGTCGCAGCAGTAAACAGTGAAATTTTATTTTCCGCCCAACATCTGACATACCATAGTGGAAGAAGTGATAAAAGGCGTTTGTTCCTAAGAGATTTAGCAGAGGAAATGGTAAGACCACTAATGGAACTTCGTATTCAGATCCCTAATCTTCCAAAGAAAATCGTTGATGCCATGCAAAGATGTGGTGTTCAAAAAGATGTCATATTGCCGAACCAACTACCTGTTTCAGGAAAAAGAAGAAGATGCAATTATTGTCCATATAACAAACACAGGAAAAGTGCTATGACATGCATTGAGCGTAAAACCAACATTTGTAAGGAAAATAGTGGCGTTCTTTGTGCTTCTTGTTTGTCACATGTTGAAAACTAAGAAAAATGGAATTTTATGTGCACAATGAATAATAACTTTTCGTCAAAATATTGCCTATATACATAATATTGTGAATAATGAGTATGTTTTAATTGAAGAAATTGGTTGTAATAAATGTTATAAAATGTAAACTGCAACAAATAATAAAATTATTTGTATATGTTGTATGAAAATGGATGTAATTAATAAAAATTCACTCTTAGAGCTTTTTAAAAAAATTAATAAAATGTTAATCAGGCCCACCAAATCTTGTTACTGTATCTTAGGAATCTTTCAATATGACAATAAATTTGACAGAAATAAATTTAACTCCAAAGAATGATTACATGAAAAGAGGAAAATTTTAAATTAGGGCAGGGCCTTGGAGGCCGTGCATATGCATTCATGTGTGTTTTCTGCACCATGCATCCTGGGGTTAAATGACTGGGAGTCTGTCTGAAAAACAGTCAGTGCAACAGAACTTCAGAACGTAAATTATCGCGTTCACCGCTCCCATCCTTATCATCCTACAGTTTATGCAAATCGAGTCTATTTGATCAATGAACGTGGTGCAGTATATCCATGAATACTGTAAGTAGTTTTCAGATTGCACATTAGACACATTAACAGACTGTCATCTCAGGTTCAGTTTTCGAAAGGCAGCTGTTATTTTTTTAATCGTTTCTCCAGCAAGGACTTACTAGTTGAATATATCTACAGGCTAAAGCGGCCTTTCTCAAGTATGCATGAGAAAGCAGTGCAAGAACGAAAGCTTGTCAGTAGTGGAGCAGTTGATTGGGCGCAGACCGCTGACACCCAACAGTTATTTGCACAGGAGCGCCTCTGTTATCAGCAAAGTAGAGCGAGCCTGCGACCTCAATAATCACCGCCACTCACAGCCGGCGTAACAAGCCTGGCGCGTGCGCACAGATAAGGCCTTTATCTGGGTATCTCACCACTATTCTGACAGGCTGGTAAGTACAGAGGCTCTCCATTGTGACTTAAGACGATGTTACTCAGGTGCTGGATGTGCCCTTAAACAAGACAGAGAGACATAAAAGTGTATAAAATGTCGCTGAACTACAAACTGTCTTTCTGGCGACATCGTTATTATTGTTTAACAATGGAACAATTGAAAGCGTAGTGCATGCTATGCTGGATGGTGTGACCCACAACTGCTCATCGTATACTGCCTTCGCAGTGACACACTCGATGTTGATGTTCCGTATGCCACCGGCAGCGAGACATGACACACAGTAACTGCCACCAGTGCTGAATGGCCCATTTTGCAATAAAGTTGTATTCTTATTTCTATGTCACTATGTGACAGCGAACAGTATCGTCCTTCCTCACATATTTGCAGGATTTCGAAGGTCCCTTAAGTTGTGGTCAAGACCAGAAAACAGTGTCTTCAGCTACATAATTCGTGAGAATTCACGAGTGTTACTCCACACTGATCAATAAGCATGGAATTTACTACTGTGCGATTAAAATTACTTGACTGTTGACGTCTGTCACTTGCCTCTACGGGGTTGCCACATCGGCTTGTCGGCTACTGCTTGGTAAAAGGCGAACACGAAGACGGCGGGTCACTTCACAAATGCTGTTTGTGTGTAACGCGGTGTAATGTTGGAAGCGCTCGCCGCGAGGTATGACGGCAATGCAAATGCTCTGTCTACAACTGACTTTTAAGTGACTAATGAGTGAAATGCGAGAGACGACGCGTTTTGTAGCCCTGCATTGAAACTGACATCCTATCCTACCGACAACTTCGTGCCGTGCGATGTATCCGAGAAAACTGCGGTCAACAACCTGCTGCAGAATTAAAGTCACGATCGCTTTGCTCACGGCGAGTAAACCTGACCTCTGCGCGCAAACTCAAGACAGAAAAATTTGTTTCAACGCTAAAAGCAAACCGTAATTTCTCGCTATCATTGATTATCTGAAACTGTCCTCACACTGGTTACACGAGCCGCCGCGTTACCAACCGATGAGCACTCCCTGCTAGCAATTGGTTGCAGTTTATAGGAGACACAGGCAGATTCCAAACGATAAAAGAAAAATAAGAGCCAATAAAAAAGTCCATACGATGATGACAATGATGCGGCAAATTGTTACAAATAAAAAAAGTTACATTAAACCAATTAATTGACTAAAAATAACGATCAAAGTATTTTGATTAGATTTAGGAATTTAAAAAAATAGCAACAGTAGAAGAGTTTCGGTCCTACGATCTTCTGCACTCCACGTTTAAACCCTACTAATGCACTACTTTATTACACTGCTTCAGGTGGTTTTGTTTATGACACTGGTGAACTGCAGTCTTCGAAAATTCAGCTTCACGGAATGTCTTATTTAATGCAAGCCGATCTCTGTGATTATAATAACTGTGTTTGTGACGGTGAAACACGTCATGTGTAGAAGTATCCAGTAGTGTTTGGTTACTGCTATGTATTAAACGTGTGTATATCGTTAGCATCGTTTTATATGTGTGTGTGTTGTTTTTGGCGTGGTCCTCGTGTGTGGTGAAATACGAAATAAAAGGACCACACTCACGATTTGGGACTCACACACTTCAAGAAAGAAAGTCAGACAAGGAATTGGAAGTGAAATGACCACTTGTTGTCGCAGTTCGGCAATGGCGAACGGTTCGAGCGGGACGTTCAGTGCTCTGATCTGAGGAAACCAGCTTCAACGCGTCAAGTGTCAACTATCAAGTAATTTTATTCGGACTAGGATATTATCTGTTTCACAGGGTATGTCCACTAATGTAAAACTGGAATATAACACAAATAATTACTTTTCAGATCAATATACAGGGCTATTACAAATGATTGAAGCGATTTCGTAAATTCACTGTAGCTCCATTCATTGACATATGGTCACGACACACTACAGATACGTAGAAAAACTCAAAGTTTTGTTCGGCTGAAGCCGCACTTCAGGTTTCTGCCGCCAGAGCGCACGAGAGCGCAGTGAGACAAAATGGCGACAGGAGCCGAGAAAGCGTATGTCGTGCTTGAAATGCACTCACATCAGTCAGTCATAACAGTGCAACGACACTTCAGGACGAAGTTAAACAAAGATCCACCAACTGCTAACTCCATTCGGCGATGGTATGCGCAGTTTAAAGCTTCTGGATGCCTCTGTAAGCGGAAATCAACGGGTCAGCCTGCAGTGAGCGAAGAAACGGTTGAACGCGTGCGGGCAAGTTTCACACGTAGCCCGCGGAAGTCGACGAATAAAGCAAGCAGGGAGCTAAACGTACCACAGCCGACGGTTTGGAAAATCTTACGGAAAAGGCTAAAGCAGAAGCCTTACCGTTTAGAATTGCTACAAGCCCTGACACCCGATGACAAAGTCAAACGCTTTGAATTTTCGGCGCGGTCGCAACAGCTCATGGAAGAGGACGCGTTCAGTGCGAAACTTGTTTTCAGTGATGAAGCAACATTTTTTCTTAATGGTGAAGTGAACAAAGACAATGTGCGAATCTGGGCGGTAGAGAATCCTCACGCATTCGTGCAGCAAATTCGCAATTCACCAAAAGTTAACGTGTTTTGTGCAATCTCACGGTTTAAAGTTTACGGCCCCATTTTCTTCTGCGAAAAAAACGTTACGTGGAAAATTGGCTCATTCCACAACTGGAGACCGACAGCGCCGACTTCACCTTTCAACAGGATGGTGCTCCACCGCACTTCCATCATGATGTTCGGCATTTCTTAAACAGGAGATTGGAAAACCGATGGATCGGTCGTGGTGGAGATCATGATCAGCAATTCATGTCATAGCCTCCACGCTCTCCCGACTTAACCCCATGCGATTTCTTTCTGTTGGGTTATGTGAAAGATTCAGTGTTTAAACCTCCTCTACCAAGAAACGTGCCAGAACTGCGAGCTCGCATCAACGATGCTTTCGAACTCATTGATGGGGACATGCTGCGCCGAGTGTGGGAGGAACTTGATTATCGGCTTGATGTCTGCCAAATCACTAAAGGGGCACATATCGAACATTTGTGAATGCCTAAAAAAACTTTTTGAGTTTTTGTATGTGTGTGCAAAGCATTGTGAAAATATCTCAAATAATAAAGTTATTGTAGAGCTGTGAAATCGCTTCAATCATTTGTAATAACGCTGTATTTGACATAAGTAAAGTACATGCAGATTTTGGAGAAAAAAGAAAGCGTAAACAATAGGAGCATCTGTTGTAAAATTTGCTTTATCGGCGTATTGCACTGCTTAATTGCTCTCAGCTGATTAACACAATCTCAGCCGATTAAAATGGTCGCAACGTTTCTGCAAGTTTCGTACTTGTATCTGGAGAAATCTGACAATACATCGATCAGTGTACTCAGCTAATATCCCGAGAAGGATTTGGCAGTATCTCTTGTGTCATTCATGAAGTTTATTCCAGTATTTCATCTCTGAATTTTGTTTGGAATGTTACGTACGCATTTTTATGATATTTTTAATAAGAGGTCCGAAAATGAAAGCATTCTAAACTGAAACATTTGGTCCACACTGGATTGTACTACTGAGAAAGTATCTTAACTCGCCTGTTACTCTGTATCATCCGATTATATGGATATCTATTTTAAATCTGATAATCCCATTGCGAATAAATTGTAAATCTTTATACTAGCCGTCGACTCTGGCCAGTAAGTAGAGAATACGCTCCGGAAGACACAAAAAACATGGTAATTATGACATCATATCCTTGGCCTTCGTCATTAAATTGATTAAGAGAATTTACTGCATCGGGGAAAAAAATTCAAGTTACAACTACGATCCTCAGTCCTGAATTATTACCATTTGTAAAGAATACGAACAAAGTAACGGTGTCGTAAAAGAATCTCTACAACTGTATTGGATACCGGAACACACAACGAGTTTTTTAAAAAAAACGTATTTATCGTCGGAAATCGAAACTAATCTCGCAAAATATAATTTAGCTTTGTAGCTGAAGTGGAATACGTATGTATCAGCAGTAAATCGAAACATTTATCACACTATTTCAGTATAAGTATTTACTGGAAAGAATCGATTATCGCAGCTCGATAGATATACAATACGAACTAAAAAATAATCGAAGGTGGTAATGCAAAATACTGTTTAGCTCCACAGGTCAAGTGGAGGATGCGATAGGTCGTTAAAGCAGTTCTTATTCCTTTATGTCTCTACAGTTCATTATTAAACTTGGCCTCTTCAACAATTATTCTTCTTCAGTTATCGCAACACAAGCAAGAAAACTAATCGAGTATCGTAAAGAAGCAGTACAGATGTAGTGGAGACCGTGATATACAGAACAATTTATTTTAAAAAAGTAACTATATGTGGTAAAGCAAAGACTGATAAATCAGATAAATATTATAAATCAGGTCCAAACAAGAGAGGCGGCATTTCGTTTCTAATAATCAGCAGGGATTAAGAATATAATATCTCTCGAACCGAACGAAAGTATGACAACGAAAAGCAGCCTAAAGATATTTAATTCAGAATGTGCATCAAGAGGCGACGTCGCAGCAACCATTACCATTCCGTCACTCGTTAAAGCCCCGACGACACGTAAGTTGCTTTTGACCCCCTCCCCCTCATCTATTCTCAAAACGTAAATTTTCATACTTAAGCTGCATAAGAAAACAGGAATAGGCCTACTTAGTTCCTTTCTTTCTTCTAGATCTATCGTTCTGAAATGTCCTTGGACACAGCACTTACTCTTATTTACAAAATCCCTGACATAGTTCAGAACGTCAAAGATAATATGCGATTTCGAGCCAAACGAAACAACTGATTGCTATACTGTCAAATCGAAGCTATGTCTCTCGCTGTTATTAGTAATTACATCGAATGATAACTGTCTTATCAGTGACACTTAATGTTATTTTCAAGAGAGGCTTGCCTAGATTTAGACATAGATGCTGCATTCTGCGCTCCAACAATTTCATCGAGCAGTGCAACGTCGAACAAGGTATTGTGTCACTAAGTTGCTCTTCGTGGAAGTTTTTGTATGGAACGACTTGTCCACCTCGCATGCATTAGCTGATTTTATGATTGTTAGACGTGTAGATCTATATCAGAGTGCAGGCTGAGGTTAGCGGAGAATGTAGAATTGGAAACAGTGTAATTTTCTCTAATTATTTATTTTTTATTACAACAGGGCATTTGTTTTGACGATGTGCTGTTTCCTGTGCTACGTTTATTCTTTTCTTGGATTTGTTTCCTTGAGCGCAAAAGCACAATGATAAAGTCTCCTACGGTTTTAGAGTATTTAGAGTATCACAGATTATTTTGTAAGCAATACGAAAACCTTGGAGTTTAAGTGAATATCTTCATAGGTGCAGTAAACACCTCGGATAGGTGAGCTGTAACTGGTTTGCCTAAGACGTTATGCCACAGGGAAATGTAAGCTAATTTTATAGTAAGTGTAATATGCGAGCTGTACCTAATATATTAATAACTATAACTTCAAGAGATACAGTAATTATTGAAACATGCATAGTACATTATCAGCATATAAAAAGAATAGTGTAGTTAGATTTCAACTTTTATTATTCCAGTTAAATATTAAAGTGCAAGAATCTCAGTGTAGCATTCGGAACCATAGTGAAACGGTTGAGAACTGTAGAAAAAGTATTACCACTGTTGGAGCAATGTAGATGAAAATTTATCCAGATTTACACATGCTAACATTATTGTCAATTGTAAACTGGATACACCTGCTAAAACGAAGACACATTGACATTTCTGTAACCAAATTTCTAATCTCATTACATACTTGAAAATGATGTTATGATTCTTGCTGTAAAAAGTATTTATAAAATTTATCCTTTGCTTCTTTAAACATTATTATTATTTTTCGTATTAAAATATAGTTGATGGAGACAGTCTTCTCAGTGCAAATAGCGGTTTATGTTTTCTAAAAGTAAAGAAAGCTTATTTTGTCCACAGGGTTTGCTACAGCACGACCTTAGAACAACCACTGCCAACAATAAGTCAAGGTAAGATTTTTATCGTGTAGCACTTTATTTCGTTTCGTTAGTAAAACTACAGCGACTCACTTACTACGAATGCGTATGTTTTGGTGTATTATATTTTTACACAAAGCTCCGGAAAAAATAAAATTATGTTCTATCAACAACGCAGATTCGCACTCGACATTCATGTCGCATTTCCACTTAGATTGTCCGTTGTGATGTTACTTACCGATTCGTGATATAATTCACCACGATATCATGAGAATAATTAGCAAATTAGCTTGATTCTTCTTTAGCGCGAAAATTAGTAACAATTCTATGACAAGTCAGATAAAACAACATGACATAACGAGTGCCATAATAGCACGTGCAGACGTTACATCTCACATCTATTAACTAGTAAGTTACAACACATGACGCCTTACGGGCGAGGGGTGCAAAACACATGCACAGCCCATAATTGAAGGCACTGGTGTAATAACCAGATATGTCCACATTTGGCTGAAAATAACATTTTACTACTACTATATAGTTATAAAATTGCTTGATCGTATAGTGCAAGAATGACACCCGCCCATGTGACCAATTCAGAGTACCATAGGGAATGAACTTGTCGACTTCGGGTGTTTGGGGCAAGAACCAGACATGTCCAGGGCTTTCTTTATCGTTGTACCAAACAGTAGTCAGATTCTGGCATGTGAAATACATACAAGAAATTCACTGTGGTTGATGTCACACAAGATTTATTTTTAGTCTTCTCGTAACATCTAAAAAAAAAAAAAAAACTGTTTCTGTCTGACATGAAGACTGCTCATAATGAGAATTGTACAGTTTCAGTGTACAGGTTCTTCACTGCACACAAGCATGTGGTGCATCATTATCACAACTTATCTATTATGATTTCGTAATTCAGAAAACGTACGCTACGTTGACTTTACAAAGCGCTTCTGTCAGTTAAATCAGAGAAATATAAAGATGTCATGAAGCTTGCCAAAAGTATGTGCCATCCTCAGACATGGAATTTTATAATAAGGTAGCTTTTGACAGAAACGTTACGGATGCTGCAAACAGTTCACCAGAGGGTGAAGCGCAATTAACTTCTTATTAACCTTCCAGACCTATGAATTTTTCTAAGATATCTTTTTTTTGCAATTCATAATATTCAGTAACATGTAAAGAGCTGATGAATGTTGTTCTTGTAGTTACTTATTTACTTTTTGATATCATATTCAATAATCATGGTTTTGGTTCAATGAGTGTCATAATAAATCTTTATTTGGTTATGTAACAAGCTATTACGGTATGTTTATGTCTTAAGTAGAGGCTGTTTTACTCGAAAGTATGTAAACGTGATGCCTTGTCTAGTTATTACTTTAATGTTTGGCACTGAATATTCGTTAAGTGTATGGTACCCTACTCGGGGTGGAATAATGTCATGGAGCGTACACGAAGAAAAGCTATGCGAGTGGTCATAAGCTCGTTTTGCTGGTGAGAGAATGTTGCACAAATGTTGAAAAATCAAAACTGGGAGACACAAGAAGAAAGATGATGTATTTTTCGCGACAACCACTCATAAAATTTAAAAAAACCGGCCTCAGAACCTTACGTGTAGACGTCTCAAAGACCTTTGCACATAAATTTAGGCAGGTAACAGTTCGCATAGAGGCGTACATGTATTTATTCTTCCCACTTTCCAACCATAAGGGGAGCTGCAGGAGACGTTATTATATAAAACAATAAAAATCACGCCCTTCCCAAACTTCGTGATGATTCTTATGTGTAGGTAGATACAAGAAATACAAAATATTATTGTGATTTAAACCATTTCTGTGCTAAGACAGGAATTAATTCTCGCAATTGTTCTATGTAAGAATACAACTGCAGCCTACATCTTCCGCAAAGATTTCTTATTATTCATGCTTAAGTGTTGATATGAAGTCGCTGGCAGGCAGGTTTACGCGGAGGCGGAAATGCGTGACAGTGAGTGCCAATTCTGTATAATTTAGGCATGTAACAGTTCGCATAGAGGCGTACACGTACTTATTCTTCCCACGTTCCATCCATGAGGGGAGCTGCAGGAGACACTCCCAAAAGTGTAAAATGTCGCGGCATGTGCTAATGACATAACATCCGACAGTGATTCAGAGGATTTCGTCGCGGGTTCTCATGCTATGTTTTTTATATTTATACTGAATACTAAGTACATCATTACAAAAAAAAAAATGTCAACTTTGTTCGCAGCACATAGTGGTAGCCGAGGTCCAGTGTGGAGGGGAAAGGTGCTCCTCTCTGTGATCCATCTATATCCAATACTGACAGAAGTAAAGCTGTGAGGACCGGCCGTGACTCGTCCTTCGGTAGCTCAGGTAAAAAAAAAAAAAAAAATAATAAATAAATAAATAAATAAAGAAGGTGGTAGAACACTTGCCCGCGAAAGGCAAAGGTCCCGAGTTCTAGTCTCGGTCGGGCACACAGTTTTAATCTGCCAGGAAGTTTCATATCAGCGCACACTCCGCTGCAGAGTGAAAATCTCATTCTGGATATATCCAATAGTCCCACGATATTGATTCACATGCAGGGATAATTACAGAGGTGGCCTTTTTTCCCAGTGGGAGGAACATCATAATATTGATTGATATCAACGATCACTCTATCCTTTGGCACAGTGTACGTACGAGCCATAGAGGAGCACTTCTGAAGACCAGTCTCACACGTATCAGTAGAGACCGGGAGGTTGCATTAACATAGACATATCTGTTGCCAACTGCAGGGAATTTCGGAAAATTTGCAGCCGATTGGTGCTGGGGTATTTAACATTCAGCGATCACAATTAAATTTGTGTATAGGCATCAGAAAACAGTAGTAACTGCACACACGCTGAGCTTCCTGAAGAAAATTTGACCTGAAAAGGGCTGATTAAGACAGGTGAAGGGAAACAATTGCTGGTTTTCCGCTCGAGCGAGTGGGAAAGAGGTACAGGCTACCTTGAGCATGTGTTAACAAAACTGCTGCTGAGGGCACAACTGGGAGCCATCCCAACTGTATGTCCACATGTCTCAGTCGCCGTGAACACAGAGAGAAGTATCTAAAGTGATGACAGAATGCTCAGACGCTTGTATCAGAGAACAATGACCGTCCGGGATCGCAACTTTCGCTTTCAGTGGTACCGTAAGCAGAAATCTGTCTCTGAAGCAAAGCCATTCAGGGTACGGCAAGAACACCAGAATTACATTCATTCGCAATTTGCGCTAGATCTTTGGGGTTGTTGGCATAAATTCCTTTCGAAAAGGATTAAAACAGCGCTGATTCTTCCAACGCTTACACCGGGAGGTGGAACTATCACTCGGGGATGGAAACAAGACGTAAATTTTCTACTAGGAAGGTTCCTCTCTGGTGGTATACAACGCAGATGGGAGCCATAACATCGAAGTCTAAGAGTAAACCTCGACGATATTTACACTTCAAAGGGAAGCACCTCCTTACTCGTGTAAAAGGACGTTGTGGTGCCGTTGGCAAATTGTAAGTCGAAGACGTCCCTTCTCGAAATACTTGAAACATTCTACGTCTTCCTTTGAACTAAACTGAATACACAGATGTACGACGTCAGTGACAATGATCACCTTTTTCTGCCAAATTTTGATCCAAGAATGAATATTAACGCGATCTGACTTTATTTTGATTTATGTATCAGAAGAAGGGAGAACCTCCATATCGCAGCGAAGAATATAAGCGGGGCTTGAAACATATTTTTAGTGAATGCGACATGATAATCACACCTAATTTCCTGATAGAACCTGAAAGTGTATTTGTGTCTTCCCTTATAGAAAGAACACATGTATGAGCATGTAAGGCCTACTCAAAAATGACATGAAATACGGCAGTCAGTCCACACATATTCGATATCAGCATGAACCCTCGACGTTCTTGGCAACACTATCTTACCTTATACAGGCTACAAGATGCATGAAAAGAATTGGGAAATGTTGCTGCTGATGGCAGCTTGCTTGCAGAAAAATTCTGCCGAAGGAAAAATGCGTTTAATAGTTTATGCCCACATCAAATGCAGATTTAAACAAGAATATAAGAGTACATGGCGACAATCCATAAAAGCATTATAAATCTCATAAATAGTTCTGGAATGAAAACGAATCAAGAGAACATTTAAATGACTTATGTCATTATTCAATAATCCAAGCAGAAATTGCAACATCAGGGAAGTGCAACACGAATAAACTGCAACATAAAGAAATTACAGTCCTCCAATGGACCACGTGGGTTGCAACTTCACTGAACATGACAATCAGTACGAAAGAAAACACTTACAATTAGCAATTCCCGTAATTGTGTTCAAAAAGTGCGTGGTTAACGTGTATCAGGTCATACACTCACGGATGAAGAAGTGAAATACCGGTATTGATCCTTGAACAAGGTGCAAAGCTTCTGTCTTTGAATAACGACTCTGATCTTGTACAGAAAAGAAAGTTTATTTATGGAACTGATAACTTTGCAACGAAATATTTCGTTAAGCTGCGTTCGCTAGCAGCTGTCTCTCCGTAAGCTGCATGAAAATGGCTATCGAAAGGGAACATCACACAAATTAAAAGTACGTGCAACGTCCTCTCAGCGATGATTAAGCAGCGGATACAGAACACAGAATCTCTTTGTCTCAGCAGTCAACCTGGACACGTTATCAGCAAACTCCCGCGCTCTCAAACTCTTCCAAAGTAAAGATGCAGATGTTTAACTACGCTGCAAAGTTTATAGCATGCTTTAGCAGACGAGAACTCAAGCATAATCTTTACACTTCGTCAACGATATATAACACACGACTGTGATATTATACGACTGTTTAAGACTGTGAAAGATTCAGGACTCTTGGATAAATTTAAGAATAATAGTGACTGAGAACCCTGAAGACAGGAATCCAACGAATTGTAAATCCTACAGTCCAGTATGCCCCATCACTGTGCTGGCTAAGGCTCAAGGGCGCCTCTTGTGTGACCGATTTCAGGAACACATATAAGTTTCGAGACCTTAAGCGGTGCCTGCTTGTTTTCAGGAAGTGAAGTTGCACTAACGATTCCATCAGTCAAGCACTCCACTTAGTTAGTAATTTGGCCCTCTAGTACGCAGTTACGGTATTGATAGACATTGCAGGTGCCTTTGAGAACTTGTGGTGGCCTGCAGTGTTCGCTCGCTTAAGAGATCTCAAGATTCGTGTGAAGTTATTCTAGGAGCGCTCTCAACATACAACCTTGAGCAATTGGTTAGAAAACCAACTGGAGATGGGAACATATTAGATATCTTGGCGACAAACAGACCTGATCTTTTTGAGGAAGTTAATCTAGAAGAAGGTATGAGCGACCAAAATGTCCTCGTGGTTTCTATGTCAGTGGAAGTTGCAAAAAAATCAAAGAAACAGTGTAGAGTTTTCTTGCTTGGGAAAGCAAATAAAAGTGTCATTAATGAATCATAGTCAGCTCCAAGCATTCACCACGGGACACAAAGATATTGAGCATCTTTGGTCGGAATTTAAAGGTATTGTCCACCATGTGCTAGAGAAGTATGTGCCTAGCAAAAGTATAGGGGAGGGAAAGGATCCACCTCGGTGCAACAAACATATTAGCAAGTTGCTGAGAAAACAGAGAATTTTTAAACGTAGTCACTGCCCCGCTGACAAACAGAAATAATGCGAAATGAAAGCAGCTGTCAGAAGGACAATGAGAGATTCTTTTAACGAATTTGAAAGCAATATTTTACCTGCAGATTGTAAAAATAACCCCAAAAAATTTTGGTCGTACATAAAATCTTTGAACGCTACAAATAATTCAATACCTTCTCTTGTTGACAGCGTGGGTAATGTAACTGATGATGATAAACAGAAGGCCGAAATTCTAAACCTAGCTTTCAAAAACTCGTTTACGGTAGAGGACTGTAGTCCTTTCAATTATCGAACAAACGCAAGGATGGCTGACATAGTGTTTAGTGTATCTGGGATTGTAAAACAGTTAAGATCCTTAGACGCCAGGAAGGAATCTGGCCCAGACGGTATCCCCGTAAGATTATATGTTGACTATGCTACAAATATAGCACCATTCTTATCCATCATCTATCAGAGGTCATTGAAACAGCGGAAAGTTCCACGGGACTGCAGCAAGGCCCAGGTCATAGCAATCTATTAAATGGTTAGAAAATCGGATGCACATAATTACCGGCCAGTTTCACTGACATCGATTTGTTGTAGAATCATGGAACATATTTTGTGTTAAGGCATAATGACCTTTCTAGACTCCGAGAAGCTCATCTGCAGAAACCAGCACGGTTTTAGGAAACAGCGGTCATGCGAGATACAGCTGGCCCTCTTTGTGCATGATAGGCAACAGGCTCTAGATACCGGCTCCCATGTTGATGCCATATTTCTCGACTTTCGAAAGGCGTTTGACTCAGTTCCGCATTGTCGCTTGCTCCAAAAAGTGCGCGCTTACGGTCTGTCCGATGACATATGCGGTTGGATAGAAACTTTTCTAACAGATAGGGATCAGCATGTCGTCCTGAACGGGGTGGCTTCAACAGAAACAAGCGTAACTTCAGGTGTGCCCCAGGGCAGCGTAATAGGTCCGCTGCTTTTTACGATTTAAATATACGATCTGGTTGATGGTATTGACAGCGGCAATAGACTGTTTGCCGATGATGCTGTAGTCTACAGGAAAGTAGTATCACACGAAAGTTGTGAACCAATCAATGAGGATTTTTCACAACGAGGATTTGCAGAAAATAAATGCGTGGTGTAAAGACTGGCAGTTATCTCTCAATATTAGTAAGTGTAACCTACTGCGTATAACAAGGCGAAAATCCCCATTAATCTACGAGTACAAAGTAAATGCCCAGTCTTTGGAAGCGGTAACATCCGTCAGGTATCTGGGTGTGACAGTTCGAAATGATCTCAAATGGTATGATCAAATTACACAAGTAACGGGCAAGGCGAACTCTAGATTGCGGTTTATTGGTAAAATCCTGAAGCGATGCAATTCTTCAACAAAGGAAATAGCTTACAATACGTTATTTCTTCCAGTCTTAGAGTTGGGTCTGATTCAAGAGATTGAGAAGGTCCAAAGAAGAGCGACAAGGTTCGTGACTGGTACATTTAGCCATCGCGAGAGCGTTACAAATCTCATAAAAAATTTTAATTGGGACACACTTGCACATAGACGGTGCGCTAAACGGAAGAGGCTGCTCACTAAATTCTGAAATCCGATCTTCACTTAGGATGTAGGGCATATACAGGGTGTTACAAAAAGGTACGGCCAAACTTTCAGGAAACATTCCTCACACACAAAGAAAGAAAATATGTTATGTGGACATGTGTCCGGAAACGCTTACTTTCCATGTTAGAGCTCATTTTATTACTTCTCTTCAAATCACATTAATCATGGAATGGAAACACACAGCAACAGAACGTACCAGCGTGACTTCAAACACTTTGTTACGGGAAATGTTCAAAACGTCATCCGTTAGCGAGGATACATGCATCCACCCTCCGTCGCATGGAATCCCCGATGCGCTGATGCAGCCCTGGAGAATGGCGTATTGTATCACAGCCGTCCACAATACGAGCACGAAGAGTCTCTACATTTGGTACCGGGGTTGCGTAGATAAGAGCTTTCAAATGCCCCCATAAATGAAAGTCAAGAGGGTTGAGGTCAGGAGAGCGTGGAGGCCATGGAACTGGTCCGCCTCTATCAATCCATCGGTCACCGAATCTGTTGTTGAGAAGCGTACGAACACTTAGACTGAAATGTGCAGGAGCTCCATCGCGCATGAACCACATGTTGTGTCGTACTTGTAAAGGCACATGTTCTAGCAGCACAGGTAGAGTATCCCGTATGAAATTATGGCGGTGAATCGAGGAAGTACAGTACATACTGACGAAACTAAAATGAGCTCTAACATGGAAGTTAAGCGTTTCCAGACACATGTCCACATAACATCTTTTCTTTATTTGTGTGTGAGGAATGTTTCCTAAAAGTTTGGCCGTACCTTTTTGTAACACTCTGTATTATGAACACCAAAATTCGAATCGCACAATGATCACCATTCAAAGATAAGGGAAATTAGAGCTCGTACTGAGGTGTTCAGACAGTCGCTTTTCCCTCGCGCGATCCGCGAGTGGAACAGAGGGGGGGGGGGGGGGGGAATATGATTTTGGCGCGAAATGTGCCCTTCGCCAAACACCACTTGGTGGCTAGCTCAGTATATATGTAGACGTAGGTGTAGGTTCCCGATACAGTGTACTGTAGCATCCGACATACTGTCGGCGGAGGGGGGTAGAATAGAAGGCGCGAAGTCGTAAGGGTAATCAAACATATTACCAAAGTACACACACAGTCGGTTTGTATCGATTTTTTTGGGACATAAGCAACGCTTCTAACGATTGTGTGTGGGGATCAGTTTACTTAAGTCGTAGTGGCATACGGAGACACTTGTTGGTAATGCTTCCAGCTACCTACAGGACAACTTTGGTGGAGAGGGCAAGTACGGTCTTTGGTCGAAACATCAATGGTGCAGAGACAATTAATTGGGAGTAACAGTTAACAAGATGACGAACCGCTCCAGAAGGTAATTTTTCCGCTAATAGAAACATGTGTAGGCAGTTGTTACGCCGAAGATCCAGGTGTCGCATTTGTTCGCATTAATCGTCGATGGCTGGACAGAGTTGTCTGCCAAAGGGTGCTTAATTTCATAATAGTCATTATGGATCCAGTATTATATAAGAAAATACGTCCTGGAGAGCAAAACGAAACTGCCACATATTTTGCGGCTAGGATCTCCGGTGTTATCGCTGAGGCACGGAATGAAAAGTTTGTTGCTATTATGACAGACACTGGTTGAAACATGCCGGCGGGAGGCAACATTTTACACCAACGATATCAGCACATCGCCAGTATACACTATTTAATCGATAATATCCAGACACCACTATGAAATGCTGAACTGACCACTAGATGTCACGAGAGGTGGACCGCCAGTATAAAAGGAGGCATGGAGTATTGTGTCGCCACTGGAGAAGCAGTAACAGTAGAATGAGTTAGTCGGGAGAGCTCAGTGACCTCGAAAGTGGACTAGTCAACGGAGTAACAAATCCATCAGGGACATTTTATTCTCTTTTTTACAGCTGGCAAAGTCGACTGTTCGTGATATGTCCTATACCAGGACCAGATGGACCACATGTAATACCGGACAGGCACCGCCGAGCATGGCGGAGGATAGCTGTAAAAAGTAGCATGAAATCATTGGAGAGAATCATTCGTAAGTTCCAAGTGCTGCCAGCAGTCCAACTAAAACAATGGCTGTGCGTAGACAGTTAAAAAGAATGGGATACAGTGGTTGAAAAGATACTCATAAGCCACATATTTTTATAGTCAACACCAAGCGACGCTTGTGGTGGTGTAAAGAGCCACGATATTGGAAAGTGGATGATGGCAAACGAGCGTTTGGAATGATGCATCTCGCTGTTTGGGTTTGGCGAAGGCTTGGGGAATGTTACCTGACATCATTTATAGAGCTGCGGTTACGACATAGGGGTATTTTTCGTGGCAAGGGTGTGGTCCCCTTATTGTGCTTCAGAAAGTGCGTAATGTGGAAGGTAAGAAACACGTTTTACAGCAGTTTGTATTGCGTGCAGAAGAGCAACAGACGATGAATGTATCAGCACGACAATTCATCCTGTCACAAAGCAGCATCTGTGAGGCAATGGTTTGTGGACAGCAACATTCCTGAAATGAACTAGCCTGTCCAGAGTCCCATTCTGAACGCACTGGGACACCTTTGGGATGAGTTTGTACGTCAACTTCAGTCCAGAACCCGGGGTCCAGCGTCACTAGGTATGAAGAACCCAAGAAATTCAGACTCCTGCTGGCAGTGCACCATGTCTCAACATACTTAATTCTTAGAAGAGCTCTACGAAATAAACCTGAGCGTAACATTACTAAAGACAAGTTCGATAGCGAGGTTAAAATAAAATTTATAACGGGACTAAAGGGCAAACCAATAGTTAACAATGTTTTACAAGTGTCGCCAAGAGTACGATTACCGCTGCTTCAAAAAGAAAGCGTTTTTATTCATTTTGAATCTCTGTATATCAACAACTTTCTTGCTGTACAAAAATGTTTTAACCCATGGGGCCTCGGTCACCCATCGAATCGTTGCGACAAGGACCCATTATGTGGGAGATGTGCAAAACAGGGATATAAAAAGTCAGAATGCAGGCAGTAGAATCGTGTATACTGTATACCATACAAACACAGAAACAGAACATGCGATAAGGCATGGGGGGGGGGGGGGGGGGTTTGGGGGGCAGACTGTCCTACATGTAAACAGCTCTACGAAATAGAGCGTACCGAGTGATAAGGAGCGCTACCGTAACTCTCAGAAACCCACACCCTAACACACACAGTAGTAGACGTGACTAATAACACAAACAGGCAAAGGTACAAATTGTCGTCGACAAGGCTGAGAGGCTGGCGGCGAGCCGCTACCTGGCGGCAACAGATGGCGTTGTTGCAACCCAGAAATCAGATACTAATACCAATGTAATGCCTCAGTTCTGGGAGACAATTCAGTTAAGGTACTTCAGTATTACCGATTATACGATATGTGCATGCAGGGTGCAATTGAATATGAAGTGGCCAGGCACCTGAAACATCACATATTTGATTGGGCCGTCTTCCAGGCTGGTCTCCTTTTACGAGTTGACGAACTGGAAGACGAAATACTGCGAGATAGTACAGAGAAATGTACTGACGTTCTTGAACATCCTGAGAATGAAGATGTCGCAGAGTTCAAAAGAAGAGCAACACCACAGGAAAACGCAAACAAAGACAACTCCACACTACCTGCACAACAAGTAGAATATGATACAACCAAATGTAGACCATATATTACACCAGTTCGTTTTGTCTACCGGGGTAGCACACACAGTCACTACGAAAAACAAAACAGTAAGGTAGCTTAACAGAAAGACACATCCTGCACCGGCACAGTACCAGGCACAACCACCCCAGAAACGGACATACAACAGTCAACTTCCACGAACGAGTCCCCGGTAGATATAAAAAACAACACGTTAGTGTGAGGGGAAGCGCTCAGCGAAAGCACATCAAACTGCACACTACCAGAAACCATAAAGCGGGAACAACATGCTACACTACAAAATTAATCGAAATAGGAGCAACAAACTAACAGTCGAGAACACCAACCAGGCGCAACCCCAAGATTAATACCGCTAATCACTTAAACTACGAATACTTGGAAGTTAACGCATGGCTTAGCAGACTAGAAAACTAGGATGTGTTTCGAAGAGCTCTTCGCTAAGTAATACGAATTAAGCATGAAAACGGGGATAAAATCTGCTTCCCAACTACAAAACCAACTGACAGGATGATTATAAGAGTTGAAAATCTCGCAACGAACTCCAAAGAACTATGTCAGTTTTTAGGGGGGGCATGTGCGCGAAGGGGAGAGGGCCTGAACCTAGGGAAAGTATACAAGGAATTCGTGAGAGCACATGGAGTGTGTTTCTGGATTTTAAAGAACCGCACCCGAGTGTTTTTCCTTCACTAGGTACCCCTTCTGAAGGTGATACAAATAAATTGCCTGGGCAGCATCCTAGTAAACATGGAAGACTCTTAAACGAAACAAAAGCAGACATCGCCTGCGTTCAGGTACCTTTCCCGCGAGGCGGGAAGATTTCAGTGCTCCCCTTACATTACATCGCAATTAGCTGGAACATCAAACGATAAAGCCGCGTTAGCAGTAGTTAGTAAAAACCTCGTAGTAACACAGATCACCCAGTTTTGCGCTGAACACATCTCCACAGCAGAAATAACAGATGGACAAAATGTATGCCCCATGTCGTCTATTTACGCCAAGTACTCGTATGATACAGTACCTTTCTTAGACAAAAGACATTGCATGACACTCAAAATAAAAGAGCTGCTCATTCTAACCGATATCAACGCAAAATCCCCCTTGTGGGACTCAGACAGAACTGACGACAAAGGACAACTAGTGCTTGACATGGAAAATGAATGCAATCTCTTCATCCTGAATAGGGAGGGTCAGCCACCTACCTACCGCGGAGACGCCCGTGGTGTAAGTAACATAGACCTTTATCTAGGGAACGCAAAATCTCTTCCATTAATCAACACAAGGACGATATTAGATAGAGCCACACACAGCGACCACAACGTAATTGTCATAACCACAGACAGATATGCCAATACACATAACATGGACCATGAACAGCGGCATTTACTCATAGGAAGAGTCGACTGGCAAAAAGTTTGAGATATTGTTGAGGCGTCGTCACCACAAATTGTTTAAGGCAGTGTAGATTACAAAACGCATGTACTGACAGAGGTCCTACAAAAAGCACAGGAAGCAGCTATACCACGGTCAAAAACTGGGTGGGGACAGAAACAACTGTGATCGACAGAAGTGGGAAGATTAAGGAAGGATTCACGCGCCAAAAGAAAGTGCTGCCAAGAAGCAAAGACAGATAAGACTCGACTTGTATCTTGATGCTAAACGGAAGTACCAGAAATAACCAAAGACAACAAGGCAATACTATTGGAACAATTTCGTCAAAACCTTGCTATAGAACGATATCTGGGGACAACCATTGAAGATAGAACGAGTTAAGACACCGAAAGTTCTGTCTACACTAAAACAAGCTGACGACACAATGATCAGAGGATGGAGAAACACAGCAAAATATCTCCCGAACAGGCTCCCCCCTCCCCTCAGATGACGACCCCACACAAGACGAGCGACACCATGATGATCTAAGAGAGAGGATGAGACAACCATACGTCAGTGACTGCGTAGCCATACCATTCTCACAAGAAGAAGTCGCGATCCTTTATGTAATATGGCGTATGGAAAACGGGCGCTGAATTTGAATTTTGGAGGGAATACAGCTCTATGTCCTTACTCTCGCAGCTGAGGGTAGTTAGTGCGTTGTTGACCAAATTTGTGTTTGTGTTATTTCTCTAGACAAAATGATCCTACACAGAAATGTCACGCACGTTTACTCTCGTAAATGCACGTTTACACATGTTTACGCTCACATTGATTGACAAAATGATCCTACATAGACGCGAGTACCATTACCCAAATAGGCGGGAAAGTGCCACGCTCACCCCCCCCCCCCCCCCCTGGTGGGAACTTTGGAGGGAAAATAGATCAATTGGGCTACCTCTACTAACCCAAGAGAATAGTGGCAAAGAAAGGGCACTTGGGCTACCTCCACTAACCCAAGTCACCTGACCGCCATCTCTTCCTAGAAACTGGGGGGAAAAGAACTCGGCCAGTGCCGGACATAAGTCTTTATTTTCAGTTTTTTATTGAACAATTAGAGCAGTACCACCATCAAGTGTGCTCGCCATGGGGTCCTGGCACGTCATCCTCTTGGAAAATGGGTGTGAATTTCGAATTTTGCTCTAAGCGCTTACTCCTACAGCTGAGGGGGGGGGGGGGGGGGTTAGTATGATGTTGCCCCCAGTAGAGGCTGCTATGATGTCATTCAATTGAATGTAATTTGTTTAATTTTAATATCTACCTACAGTAGTAGTGGCTTAGTTCAGAAGCTGAGATATCAGTGCCTTTTGAGCTGTTAGCGAGATGTTGGTGCCAGACAGGGGGAGTTTTAATAACTTTATTACATGCACTCATTCAGCTGAGGCGTGCATCCACAGCTCACTGCATCAAAAATGGAAGTGAGCATTAATGCTTGAACATATGAAGAGGAAGAATACAGTCCTGCAAATAAACGCTCTACATTAAAGATGCATTACACAATGCATGGGAACATCTCTCTCTGCCTGAATTGTCTCTCATTTCTAAAATCTACATACAAGCTCCCACCACACAAGAGACAACTGCCTCTGATCCACCAGACCAAAGAACTGACCTAGTTCACCACTAGAGAGCGCCGGGATAGGTCACGTGATTGGACAGTTCAATCCATAGGAGCATGATGATGTCATGTGTTCTTTTTCATAGCTCAAAGACTGCCCCAACCTCCTCACCCAGCCAATGGTCTGGAGTGGAAAACTCGTGCATAATGGATTTAGCCTTTTAGCCTGTTCTGGGCTGCTGGAGAGAGGAATGAGTGTACTTTATTTATTTCTTGAACAATATATTTAGTGACGGATTTCACCTAGTTTATTTATTATGATGATACAAAACACTCACCCTGCCGGCGGTCTGGAGGGGGAAATTGGTGTGAAAAAGGAATCTGCCTGTTTTGGGCTCCTGGAGAGAGGAAGGAGTGTACTTTATTTATTTATTTTTTTGAACAATTTATTTAGCTGCAGATTTCACCTAGTTTATTTATTACGCTGATGCAAAACACTCAGCCTGAAGTGCTTGGAGTCACAATATACAGTTTACAGACCTGGAAACTACTCACAAATAATGCATTATGCTGATGTGCAGAGACGCAAACAACTCGTAAATCACCGAAATAATCCAGTACACAGTATACATACGTGCAAACTACTCGTAGATCACCAAAATAATGAATGCAAAGACGCTCACAACGCTTAAACAGCCAAAAATAATTCAGTGCACAAACACTCAGTCCACATAAAAAAATTGCAGCTTATCAACGACTCGAACCCTGATTCTACTGGACTGAAAGCCTAAGTGCATCCCCCTCCCCAATACATGGAAACTGTCCAGATGCGAGAGAGTAAGGTTATGTTAGTGTATTGCTCGGGAAACTGACGCAAATATCCATCCTAATTATGTAATTAATCATAAAGATTGGTCATAATTACACAACTATATACATAGCGCTCCACAAGAACGGCCTAAAATCGAAAAAACTAACCATACCATAACTGTTCTCATCCTGCTTGGAAAAAAATGTCGCAATACCAACCTAAACTGACGGAAATATCGATCATAATTACATAATTAATCACATAGATCGGTCCTAATTACACAACTACATGCATAGTGCTGCACAAGGACGGCCTAAAACCTCAATATTATATTATTGCTCTGTTTTCTATATGTCTGTGTATATGCATGTGTCGCAGAAGGTTCCCTATTCGACTCGTATACAGCCATGTGATCTTATGTGATTTAAAGCACTGTCTACTTGTGATCGTCAACGGTAAACCTGTCGGTCATCAGAGGACTTCCATCTTATGTGTGATGAAATGTGACACATTCCTCTAAACGAACTTTGATTTATGCTATGTACTCCATCCCCCTGTCGCAACTTGGGTGTAAAATCGTGACTTCAGCTTCATAACTAAGTTAGCAATAGGTGTTTGTGAAGCACTGTAATCCCTGTGTATACATTTGCCAGACAGATGTGCTGTTTACCGAGTTAATGGCGGAACGACTTGTAATTTTCCCATGTCGGACGCTGTTGCTATGCCTTTATATGTTTCCTTGTAAGAGGTATTCTCCAATACTAACGATTAGGACTGATGTAGGCATAGTATAATTTCTGAACCGTGATTGGTTGTGAACAGTGGACACTATCCATCTCTGGAAAGCTACATTGTCCTAATATCACACAGAGCCAATGTTTCGAGGAAGTAGTTTTTTCGTTTTATGGTCCAATAACATTGTTTATCATAGAGAAGAAGGATGTATGTCATGTGCTTGAAACGTATTTCTTACATTGGAATATTAGCATCGCTACATTCCTTATGACTGATAGGTCGGAAACTCAAGCGATCTAACATTATCGCCCATTTTAAGTGCGGAATTTTGTAACCTCAGCAGTGCGTCTGTTTATGAACTCTCTTACCAATAGCTTCCAATTACTGATCCAAGACTCTGGAATAATATTTTAAAATTGGTAGCTTGGTGGAATTACATAAAAATACTTCAAACTCCGTCCCTCTGGAGCTACATCATGCATAAAAAAATCGCCTGTTTCTTGTTCTTCTTAACCGTCTGCTACTACATCACAACACTTTCAAATCTGCTACTATACATCGATAAGGAGTGCTAACCTCCTCGACATGGAGGCATCTCGAGAAATCTTGTGCACTTGGTTGGGAGAGGACTCGCCAAGCTCCATTCATTCACGAGACGTAGAATGTAGCGGTCTATTTCTGGTTGGTTGCAGATTAAGTCGGTAACGGTGTTGCAGGACGGGTTGGTCAATGACCGTGTGAGGGGCGGAGGGGGTTGCAATCTCTAATTTTACCCTAAGGTTGCGAGAATGCTCTGTGACTCCCATCAGCATAGAGATAGATCGTAAATTAAGCACTATGTTCGAGGTATTAGAAATATGTGGAGCGCTGTCTGATATACTTTGATGGTGTATGAATTCGAGAATTAACAATGAATGGACATACTGCAAAGTCATCTATCTACATTTGCAATGATACTCGCAAAGTGGAGAAGGGGTGGTTTAGCTATGATACTGAAATTGGGAAACATGCTGTCACATCATTAGTCAGTGTTGACTTTACTGTAAAATTGCTAAAACTGTTATACTATCAGCTGTGACGCTTAATATTTCAGTACATCGGCGGTGTCTTTTCCATCCCATCCGTCCACTGGCATGTTGTTGGCTACCACATAATGATTGACTGACAACGCTTGTTTTAGTTGGAGAAAGAGTTTCGTGGGGGATAACACCTTCTGGGGCTGGCTAGCGCCGAAACAGTGATCACGTACATGACTGCAATATGAGGAATCAGTCGAAATGGATCGCTGAGCCATTAGCTATTCTGTCACCGTGACAGGCGAGTTTAAATGTAGAGCTCGTCAGTCACCTTTGGTCTGTAGTTTGGAAACTCTCCACAATGCTGCAAAACTCTTCCAGTTTCCTTATGTTATAAATGACTTCTATTTAAAATCATCCAGTGTGTGTGTGTGTTGTGTGTTATGGTAGCAGTAGTAACAATATGATTTTACACCATGTGACACCTAGTTTTCTGCGAGAGGCCATGGATCAGAATGTGCTAATGGCAGTCTGGCACAGACCTCGAAGTCGTGGCGGAAAAACAAAATGTATGGCAGTGTACAAAGCGTGTTACAGCAGAAAAAAACTGTTTCAAACAACGAGACAGGGTCACAGGGAGTGTCTTTTGCGAATTACAGTATAGTCCGCGGGATACGATCATCCTCCTACAGTACAGGTGATGAAACTTTAAACTGGTCTGTGCAGTTGATCAATACCTGTATATTTAATAGTATCGCCACATGCGCTCGATGCTGGCGTGTATACGTATTTGTTTTCGATATATGGGAGGAGAGAGATGGGGTAAAAATCTTACCGAGTTCTCTGTCACATGAAGTTAGTGGAACTTTTGTAGTTCATAATTTTTCTGTGTTTGATGGTACAGAATAACGAAGATAGCATGTTGGGGAGATAGATGTGAATGGGTGCGGATCTGTAGTACTTGTGTATAGTTTGGTAGTGCAGTAGCAAAAATCCTCGTCCTTCACCCAGTTCCTGTTTCCATCGAATGGCCAAAACAAAGTCCTGTCGCAGTAATGAGCTTAGTGTCTTTTACATGGGTTGCAGAAGGTGGTAGATACAGTTTTCTCCGAATCCTACGCAGTTCCGTCTTAAATTGGGATGATCACATGCATAAAACTGCAGAAATGGCAGCAGTTGCAAGATGCATAGGGACTTCCTAAAACGAGGCTGGAGTTTTAGTGTAGCAGATAGGTTCGAGAAAGGTGACTCGTTTCGAGATATGAGAGTGCCGTAAATGAGATTCATCAGTGGCTGTAATCTTTAAAGGACTTCTCCATAGGATCCAACGCAGGTATGAAATGGAAAGACTTGATTCCAAATCCCAGACAGCATTTTCTACCGAAAGCGTAGCACTAGAGATCTGAAACGCTAGAGTACATTTTTTACGATCTCAATCAGCATGTCATCTACTGCTGTTTGTGATCCTTCTCAATCTACCTTCGCCTATAACCCAGTCGATATATGACTGAGCATCTGACATGAAATCGAGACAGAATGCGTTACAAATACTGGAGAAATACCTAGCGCTAGCGGCGTGAGGGATTTGCAGATGCCGGTTTCATACCACACTCCCTAGCCGAATCACTTTCAAAATTCGGTAATTTTTTTATGAGGTTGCACCATCGGCGAAGTGTAACCGCGCTGTCAGTCTGATACTATACACTCCGGCGATCAGTGTCTATATTCTGTGTCTCGGTATTTGTCCGGAAGAAAACCACTTCATTCAGAGGTAATGCCGTACAACGATTTGCCGGCTGACGTAGCCGTACGGTTCTAGACGCTTCAGTCTGGAACCGCGTGGTTCCAGGTTCGAATCCTGCCTCGGGCATGGATGAGTGTGATGTCCTTAGGTTAGTTAGGTTTAGGTAGTTCTAAGTTCTAGGGGACTGATGACCACAGATGTTAAGTTCCATAGTGCTCAGAGCCATTTGAACCATTTTTTTACCACGATTTATAAAGTGGGTATAGCTTTTAACATGGATACTTGTGTGCACCTGTAGAACCAAGATCGCTTGTGATGGTAATGATTGTGTTTTTTAACATCTCGCTGTTTTTAAGACGATTATGCCTCTCTTTCTATGACACATGCCCACCCATTGTTGATTTTCGGCCAGTATTATTTCGTATCGCTAGCAATCAGATATAGGCAAAGTATTATACTTAGTAGTAGGGGATATGTGTGATAGGTTCGCCTTGAGCATCATTCTTATAAAGTATGTGTTTGTGTTCCAACATGTGCAAAGGAAATGACTATGTCCATTCGTAAGGAACGTATGGATTTGACGTGGTATAGTGCGATAGCAAAGGGAGGAGTATCTAAGGTCATAAGAGTGGAACAGATATTTCTATTTCTAGAGCCACAGCTGTAAGCAGGGTGTATTTCCGATACTTCGCTCATTGTCGAATGTTGTTCAACTGGAACCGCAATCCTAATTTAATTGTAAGTGTAGCGATCATATATATATATATATATATATATATATATATATATATATATATATATATATACACTCCTGGAAATTGAAATAAGAACACCGTGAATTCATGGTCCCAGGAAGGGGAAACTTTATTGACACATTCCTGGGGTCAGATACATCACATGATCACACTGACAGAACCACAGGCACATAGACACAGGCAACAGAGCATGCACAATGTCGGCACTAGTACAGTGTATATCCACCTTTCGCAGCAATGCAGGCTGCTATTCTCCCATGGAGACGATCGTAGAGATGCTGGATGTAGTCCTGTGGAACGGCTTGCCATGCCATTTCTACCTGGCGCCTCAGTTGGACCAGCGTTCGTGCTGGACGTGCAGACCGCGTGAGACGACGCTTCATCCAGTCCCAAACATGCTCAATGGGGGACAGATCCGGAGATCTTGCTGGCCAGGGTAGTTGACTTACACCTTCTAGAGCACATTGGGTGGCACGGGATACATGCGGACGTGCATTGTCCTGTTGGAACAGCAAGTTCCCTTGCCGGTCTAGGAATGGTAGAACGATGGGTTCGATGACGGTTTGGATGTACCGTGCACTATTCAGTGTCCCCTCGACGATCACCAGTGGTGTACGGCCAGTGTAGGAGATCGCTCCCCACACCATGATGCCGGGTGTTGGCCCTGTGTGCCTCGGCCGTATGCAGTCCTGATTGTGGCGCTCACCTGCACGGCGCCAAACACGCATACGACCATCATTGGCACCAAGGCAGAAGCGACTCTCATCGCTGAAGACGACACGTCTCCATTCGTCCCTCCATTCACGCCTGTCGCGACACCACTGGAGGCGGGCTGCACGATGTTGGGGCGTGAGCGGAAGACGGCCTAACGGTGTGCGGGACCGTAGCCCAGCTTCATGCAGACGGTTGCGAATGGTCCTCGCCGATACCCCAGAAGCAACAGTGTTCCTAATTTGCTGGGAAGTGGCGGTGCGGTCCCCTACGGCACTGCATAGGATCCTACGGTCTTGGCGTGCATCCGTGCGTCGCTGCGGTCCGGTCACAGGTCGACGGGCACGTGCACCTTCCGCCGACCACTGGCGACAACATCGATGTACTGTGGAGACCTCACGCCCCACGTGTTGAGCAATTCGGCGGTACGTCCACCCGGCCTCCCGCATGCCCACTATACGCCCTCGCTCAAAGTCCGTCAACTGCACATACGGTTCACGTCCACGCTGTCGCGGCATGCTACCAGTGTTAAAGACTGCGATGGAGCTCCGTATGCCACGGCAAACTGGCTGACACTGACGGCGGCGGTGCACAAATGCTGCGCAGCTAGCGCCATTCGACGGCCAACACCGCGGTTCCTGGTGTGTCCGCTGTGCCGTGCGTGTGATCATTGCTTGTACAGCCCTCTCGCAGTGTCCGGAGCAAGTATGGTGGGTCTGACACACCGGTGTCAATGTGTTCTTTTTTCCATTTCCAGGAGTGTATATATATGTGTGTGTGTGTGTGTGTGTGTGTGAACGACTTAGTAGGATGATTCTGTCTATGCGTGCTTGGCGCGGCGATGGCCTGTGGTCGACTAGCGAAATAATACTTAGTATGTGTTGGAAAGTTTTTGTGATCAAGTGGAAATTTGAGAAGATTCTATATGGGCGTATGTTTGCACTGGGCCATTATTCTCTCCCATGTAAATTGATCGTTTGACTACTTCTTCACATTTCGATTCTTTATTTGGCGTGTGCATCTAGTAGCCAGAAGACATGTTTGCTGGTTCTCTAGACATGAGAATCATCTTATTTGACTTTGTAAATTATAGGGGTAATTTGGAATCTGTTACATCATCCACATTGGTATTTGCGAGTGGAAATATCAGTTTCCTCTATTTTCTTTTTTTTAGTTTCCATGTAAAGGCCTTTGCAGACAGGATAAGTTTCTGTCTGCTGATCACTTGTGATCAGTGGCAGTTCACTGCACTGGATGTCAGAAAATAATCAGATTCGAGTGCAGTCGAAGGGGAAAAGCTATACCGATTTTACTCATAAAACCAAATGAAAATGGACTTTGTCTTTTTTTGTGGAAAGAGGAGATTTATTATCGTCACGAATGTTTTTTTAATACTTGCCTTATTATAGGAGTCTAGTTGATGTTGGCGAGTCCCCTATGAGAGTGCGGCTCCTGCTGAACCGTCCTACATGACGTTAAAGAAAAGTGTTTTCCACCCGAGAACGAGAGGCATTGGGGATCTGTCTAAGTCTGTGACAGCGGCCACCTCCTGGCCATTAGCGGCGGCTGCGTCACTGTACTTTAGACGACCAAGTTGCATTTGGGGAAAGCTGCCCTTTTATCTCCCAGTTAACTATATCTGCTGTGTTGGTGAAGCGCAATCGTATCGATGTGGGCAGCAGCCAGCATGGGCCGTGAGGCTTTTGGGTGAGTAGCTCCATCCCGTAGGTTGTGATTGTACACGGAGGAGAACGCATGTTCAACTGCAGTCTTTTAGGATGACGATTTTCCCCAGTACATATGATGCATTATGACCTTTTCAGTACGACAATTTCGAAGTGTAATTATAACTGTGATGCATTTTTTCCATCAGCTGTGATAGCGTGTATTGGCTTCGGTTGGCTGGGCTGTAGGGTGATTTTTAGTAGGCGTGTGTAGTGAACTCTGAAGTCTAACAGGGATAGGTGCTATATGCTTGCATAGAATTCACTCCTCTCTCTCCAACTCCAGCTTCTAGTCAGTTGTACGTATTTCCCACAAAAAAGAATAAAGATTGTACCTAACACGCCAGCTTTTTTCCCCCTAGCTTGTAGGTCTAGGGTAGTGTTTGAGTATTTCTGTTTCTGGTTTCGAGTGGTATAGCGAGATATTTCTCCCAGCAGGATAACACTGGTTCTATGGTATCGTCAGTTTTTGTAGCATATTGCCGTCCTTGTGAAGCGCTTTGCATATAGTTGTCTAATTAGAACCGATCTATGTGATTAATTATGTAATTATGATTGATATTTGCGTCAGTTTAGAGTGGTATTGCGACATTTTGTTTCCCAAGTAGGATGAGACCAGTTGTATGGTATAGATAGTTTTTGCGATTTTACTTGTGCAGCGCTATGCATATAGTTGTGTAATCAGGACCAATCTTTGTGATTACTTGCGTAATTAGGATGGATATTTGGGTCAGTTTCCCGAACAATACATTAACATAACCTTACTCTCCCGCGTCTAGACAGTTCCCATGAGTTAGGGGGGGGGGGGGGGGAGGGGGGGATGCACTTAGGCTTTCAGTCCAGTAGAATCAGGATTCGAGTCGCTGATAAGCTGCAATTTTTTTACGTGCACAGAGTGTTTGTGCAATGAATTATTTTCGGGTGTTTAAGCCTTGTGAGCGTGTCTGCATTCATTATTTTGGTGATCTACGAGTAGTTTGCACGTATGTATACTGTGTACCGGATTATTTCGGTGATTTACGAGTTGTTTGCGTCTCTGCACATCAGCATAGTGCATTATTTGTGAGTAGTTTCCAGGTCTGTAAACTGTATATTGTGACTCCAAGCGCTTCAGGCTGAGTGTTTTGCATCAGCGTAATTAATAAACTAGGTGAAATCCGTAGCTAAATAAATTGTTCAGGAGCTCAAAACAAGCAGATTCCTATTTCACACCAGTTTCCCCCTCCAGAACGCCGGCAGGGTGAGTGTTTTGTATCAGCATAATTAATAAACTAGGTGAAATCCGTCCCTAAATAAATTGTTCAAGAAATAAATAAAGTACACTCATTCCTCTCACCAGCAGGCAAGAGCAGGCTGATTCCATTTCGCGCCAGTTTTCCCACTCCAGACCACCGGCAGAGTGAGGAGGCTGTGGCAGACTTGCAGCTGAGAAAAGAAAAGACAAACATGTGATATCATCATGCTCCTATGGACTGAACTGTTCGATCATGTGACCTATCGCGGCACCCTCTAGTGGTGAGTGGTGAACTAGGTCAGTTCTTTGGTCTGGTGGATCGGAGGCAGTTGTCTCTTGTGTGGTGGGAGCTTATATGTAGGTTTTAGAATGAGAGGCAGTTCAAACAGAGAGAAATGTTTCCATGCATTGTGTAATGCATCTTTAATGTAGAGCGTTTATTTGCTGGATTGTATTCTTCTTCTTCATTAATGCATTAATGCTCACTTCCATTTTTGATGCAGTGAGCTGTGGATGCACGCCTCAGCTGAATGAGTGCATGTAATAAAGTTATTAAAACTCCCCCTGTCTGGCACCAACATCTGGCTAATTGAACATCGACTACTCAACAAGCACTGATATCTCAGCCTCTTGTGGTGGTAACATGGAACTAAGCCGCTACTGCTGTAGGTAGATAATAAATTTAAACAAATTTCATCAGATTTAAAGAAACGCATACAAATTTAAAGAAATTCATACAAATTTCAGGAAATTTAAACATATTTAAACAAATTATATGCGAATTGAATGACTTCATGAGCAGCCCGTAGTGGGGGCAACACCATACGAACTGCCCCTCAGCTGTAAGAGGAAGCGCTTAGAGCAAAATTCGAAATTCACGCCCATTTTCCAAGAGGATGACGTGCCAGGACCCCATGGCGAGCACACTTGATGGTGGTACAGCCTCAAATTGTTTAAACAAAGACCGAAAATAAAGACTTATGTCCAGCACAGGCCGAGTCCTTTTCCCCTTAGTTCCTAGGAAGAGGTGGCGGTCGGGGTTACTTGGGTTAGTGGAGGTAGCCCAAGTGCCCTTTCTTTCCACTATTTTCTTAGGTTAGTAGAGGTAGCCCAATTGACCTATCTTCCCTCCAAAATTCAAAGTTCCCACCAGGGAGGGGCGGGGGGTCGTGGCACTTTCCCTCCTATTTTTTGGGTAATGGTACTCGCGTCTATGTAAGACAATTTTGTCACAAAATGTGAGCGTAAACATGTGTAAACGTGCTATTACGTGCGTAAACGTGGGTGACATTTCTGTGTAGGATCATTTTGTCTAGAGAAATAACACAAACACAAATTTGGGCAATACCGCACTAACTACCCTCAGCTGCGAGAGTAAGGACTTAGAGCTAAATTCCCTCCAAAATTCACATTTAGCGCACGTTTTCCACACGCCATATTGCAAAAAGTCGGAAAGGGGGGAGCGGGGAACTGCCAGGTGACCCGTAGGAGCACATTATTCAGTTTCCCTCCAAAATTCAAACTTCCCTCCAAAAGCCGCCATCTTGAATAACGGTACCGCGTCATCAACTGTCATCGCTGCTCCTTAAGGGTAGGCAACCCGCACACTGCCCGTCAAGGTGCGGCAACCCGCACGTTTGGGGTGACGCTCTCCTCTCTCCCCTACAATGGGCAACTGCCCTGTAGATATAACAATACGTTATAGAGCTGCACTTCACTGTCTTAAGAGGGACATGCTCGATAAAGTGACCGAAATTACGGAAACGAACATTATAAACAAAACACAAATGAAACAATGGTGGATTCAGACATGGCAGAGAGGGTGGGACGCATCCGTCAAGGGTCGCTTAGTACTCTCTTTCTTTCCTGACGTACGTGAAAGATTACAACTGAAACAATGTGACCTAAGCTTGGGCATGGTCCATTTTCTGACGGTACACTTAAGCCACTTGGGACTAACTAAGGATGAAATATGCATTTGCGGAGAAACTGGGACATCAGAACGTGTCACACTGCTATGCAACACGCTAGCACAAATGAGACCTAGACATTGCCTGAATAATACGTAGTCCCGATGATTGGACCACAATAAACAGCGTAGGCGATATTGTATCAAACACACTGCATGAGTAATACAAGCGCCAAAACCCATATGGAAGGAGGCGTAGACAAGCACAAACAACACAACAAACCACGTAGGAGGACACAAGCACTACTACAGGTTCCGAAACCGAGGAAGGAACCAACACACAAAGCGACAACACATGACATTGCATGCTAAAACGCAGTCACAAACAACACAATATACAGTAACAGTCATAAAATAAACACTGACACCATATAATAAGACTCTAGTAATAAGGTAACGTCGCTTGGGAGGAAAAGACTCGAAATTTTCTTGCGAGGCTCCTCCTCCCCAATGACACACTGCGTATTGTTTAAAGTATAGGCTACTGCAGACAAGCAGTAATGTATTATTCGTCTTATTATGTGTAGACAGAAGTATATTATCTTCTCTGTTTGATCTATAATAAGTGAATTTTATTTATAAAATGTATTTTCTGTATAAAGTATGTACAAAATTAGAAATGCAATGTATTAAGTTATTTAAGGACTAAGGAATTCAAGTAGCAATGAACTACGTTCTGTTTCTGCTAACAGATTTACAACCATATGTGTCTTCCTCACGTAAAGCTAAAATTCATGTATTCCTTGTATAAAATACTCAATCAGTATTTAATCTGTATAATGCTAGGTGTATGTATCTAAGATATCACATAGAATATATCACAACTATCAACAATAAAACAAACAGCTGCTGGATATCATGTATTTTCCTGACTTGCAACACTCCTAGTAATATATCAATACACACAACCATAATAAATATAAATAAACAACAAACCATGCCAGATGAGAGTAGCTCTAGGTCCTACCGAGACCTTCTCACGACCGGATAAGGTAGCTGCTGGTAAACCTTTCAGGATGTGAGGTCGAGGTCCAAGAAACTCTTCCGTTCCTGACGTTTCGCCTAGGACTGCGCTGGACATCCTCAGAGGCGCTCCTCCGCTGAGTCTAACTGCGCTGGACATCCTCAGAGGCGCTCCTCCGCTGAGTCTAGCCGACTGACAGCTCGGACGTCCGAGAGCGACATATATACAGTAGGAATGGGGCGTGGTCGAAGAACACGTGATTTTACTACCAAGAGGATTGTAAATACGCGGCTAAAAAAACACAAAAGTCTTCGCCGGATACGAAAAATAGAGAAATCATCTGTAGCAGAGCATTCTCTATAATCAGGAAACCTCGAAGTGAAGTTTTCTGAAACAGAAATTTTATCTACAACGTCAAATTGTTATCCACGACTATGTAGAGAAGCCACTGAAATTTTTGAGCATCAGGATAATTTTAATAGGAAAGAAGAGGAAATGAAACTTAGCGACATATGGACAGTACCTTTGCAGAACCGCTAGACAATTTTATCTTTGACAAGACGACAATCGATAGTTAAGTTTTATCTTTGACAAGGATTATCCTACTTCGACCACGTCGCCTTTCCTGCTGTATATATGATGCTCGCGGACGTCCGAGCGGTCTGTCGGCTAGACTTGGCGGAGGAGCGCCTCTGAGGATGTTCAGCGCGGTCCTGGATGAAACGTCAGGAACAGAAGAGTTTCTTGGACCACGACCTCACATCTCGAAATGTTTACCAGCAGCTATATTACACATCCAAATATAGTATATCAAAAAAATGGCTCTGAGCACTATGGGACTCAACTGCTGAGGTCATTAGTCCCCTAGAACTTAGAACTAGTTAAACCTAATTAACCTAAGGACATCACAAACATCCATGCCCGAGGCAGGATTCGAACCTGCGACCGTAGCGTATAGTATATCACTTCCCTCTATATATTGCAACTTAATTTCACCACACTCATTGTATTACATTTTTTAACATTTTTCTTTGACATTTGCACTATATGAATTATATTCTCATCAACTAGGCAGAAACAAATTATATAGAACCACTTTAACGATTGTTAAGCCTTCAGTTCTGTGTAACTTTAGAGAAATTTTTATATATTTTGTTCTTTATATTTTTTAAAAAACATTAACAACTGTATACCAATAAGACTGTAATAATGATAAGTCTTTGCTGTTAGATTTAGAAGCACCTGACCCAAGTTACATTCCAAGGCGGTGGGTTACTCTGTGCCGTTAATGAAATAAATAAATAATTAACTAATAAATAAGTCACTACCTTCTCTGGTTTCGGCTGCTGAGGAAGTATGAGCTGTCATACCTACACAGACATTCAGATACCGCATTGAAAGTGTCGCCAGCAGAGCTGAAGCCGTCATAAAGGCAAAGGGTGGATACACTCCTGTTACTGTTGACTAATAGATGTCCGGAGACTTTTGATCAGGAAGTGTATAGGTTGCATGGCGCACAGCATCAGTCTGCTGATAACCATCTGGCTGGATATGGGAGTTTATACCTTCGCTTCTTCTTTTGTTTTCTATCGACAGAATTGTTCTTTTTGTGCTATTGTGTTTTTTTTTAGTTTTTTGTTTGTGAACATATTTTTTTCAGTCCTAAGTATCATAAAGTTTTTTTTCGTTTTGCTATAAATACTGCTAGCTGTAAATTGATTAAAGTAATGAAAATGATTGCGTGATGCAAAATTTGCAAACACATTAATGAGATTGCAAAGCGTTTTAGATAACAAGGCAGTGGGTTTAATAATTACAGTAATAAATAAATAAACATACGTCTCAGGGGACTGCATTCTTAAGCATCATTCAGAAAACATATTATCATCCATACTTGGGATATGCGTGAGTAACGTCCTGGACCACGGTGGCATGCTTAGGCGCCGATATTACATCACATTCTTCCTACATAATTCGTGTGGGATCAGTTCGGTAAACTTCAACCTCTGTCTGTTTCCGGGATATCATATCTTGTGAACTAGCCAGCTTATTTCAGGAGTCAGTTAATGTGTAATATGTCTTCTTTCTCTATCGCATTAGTCCATGCAGTCCAACTCGGGGAATGTCTTATCCCTTTGATGTGGGATACGTAGGGTGTTCGCACTGTGCCCCATTCACTGGATGATGGTCTTTTATAATGAAGCATTAACCCAGATATTCCTGAATTATTTGTTTTTTAAAATTGATTTATATCTTATCTACAATGATTCACAAAATTGTAAGGAAGAAAGTAAAAACAATTTTGAGTATTTATTTTTATTTAGTATTTCCAAAAATGGGCATCCTTCCAGAAGGACATCAGGACCATAAGGGAACATGTTTTTAAAGTATATGACATTGCACAATTAACTTGTTTTGGTTTTTATACTTTCAAATAAACATAAATAAATTTGAATTATGGGCTAAAACAGATAATAAATGCAAAAAAAAACAAAGAAAATAACCTATACACATATTTTATGCACTAGTATGATAAGACAAAAAGCAACAAACATGAAGTGGTTCGTCACATTTTACGCACATAGTAGCAGTTTTTTTTTAATTTTTTTTTTTTGTGGCAACTTTGACATTTCAGCTGCTTCTTCTTTTTTGTTATCTCGTCTGTTGGTAATTCAGCAACCTAATGTTCTCTTCTATCAAATCTAGAATCTAGTTTTGCCCTCTTACTAGGACGTCCTCTGCTGGCAGTGAATCTTCTGTTACTTTCAAGAATTGCAGTGACAATTTGACGACGAAATGTCAGATGATCTATGGGTTCTTCGTTGTGCTTGTAAAGATCCCAGGCATTTTGCTCTGCAATGACTATAAAATGTGCAATGATTGGGAAATACCACTTTTTCCCTCTTACAGAGCATCTATATAGGGATACATTTTGGTCAGCTCGATCTATGCCTCCCATATGAGTATTGTAGGAGTGTAATAAGTTAGGTTGGGGCACGCTAATCCTTTTCTTTTGTTCCCTGGAAAATCTTGTTGCAGAGCGTAGTGGTTGCACTCTGTGAAAGTTGGTGACTACAGTAACAACATTGTTGTCATTCCAACGTAGAATGGAAATACCGGATGCTGAGTCAGAACAAACTTCATATGATCCTCTATCTTCATTTATCATTTTATCTACAGACGATAGAATACAATTCTTAGCTGTTTCCTCTTATTGTTCCTGTTGCTTCCACGCCCCTCTCTTTTAGGTCATGTAGTAGTTTAACGCTGCTAAAGAGATTATGAAAGTATATTCGATAGGGAACATGTGGAAGTAACTGGTCAATGTAAGTCATTACCAAACCGTACCCCATACCTTTCATTTCATAATCCTTACTACACGTGCCAGCGTTAGGTAATTCCTCATCTTTTGATTCTAACATGTCCAAAAGTTCCATCAGTGTACATCATTTTCTGTCAATACAAAATGACAACATATTACCCTGATGTCCTTCTGGAAGAACGGTTGAAAACATTATTGAATTACAACTAACGAAAACTTTCAATCGTAATATGAACCCATAAATAATATAGGTTAATTCTTGAAGATATTATATGACAAGTTTCAGAATTATTGATGCAATATGAAAGAAAATATACATACACATCGATGACAAGGTCGGTCAGTTAGTCCATGGTAAAATAGGCCCTATTTTCAAGACACAGTTTCTCACTCACTATGAACGACAGCGTCAAACTGACTGTCGCAGCACGCAATTGACTGAGCCTACTTCATATAACAATGCGTCACAGTCCGTTGCAACAATGCGTTATTGGCAAAAATTAATAATTTCAACAGTGAGTGACACCGTCCTTCCAGAAGGACGTCAGGGTTAACTGGGTTAAAGTCAAAAAATCTCTAAGCGCACTTTGTTTCAGTTTAGTTCAGTTTTTTTCATTGATTGGTATACTTTACGTTTCCCTGAGTATAAAAAAGTACATATTATACGAGAATACGATAATGAATCACTCTTCATATTTATGATTGCGGTTTATGGCAGTGTACATACAATGGCAGTAATTTTGAAAACTACTCTGTTCTGTATTTCTCCCTTACAGTGCGTAAGCGGCTGTTCGAGCAGATGTCCAATCCGCTTATCGTCAGGGAGAGAGAAAGACCATCAGGGGCGCCTCCCTTGAGTCAGGCACAGCTGCCGGAGAGGACGGTGCAGGTACGCCTAGAGGTAGCTAGCGATAACTTCACTATACTTCCGTAACCTGCAATTCATTGTTCTGGGGGATGGAAAGATTTCAAGGAACAGGTGGAGAAATACAACAACGTCTGAAGAAGAGAACTCGTATGAACTGCGGTTCATCATGTCTGAATCTGCTCACTTGGCGAGTCCACAGTCAGCCCAAAGTCTCCACTTTTACTTAAAAGACCCATTTCTTACGTGTGGCCTGAATTAAAGATAAAGGTTACTGATAAACTTTCTAAATTAAGTTGTATAATTGCCCTGCTCACTCTCTTTCAAATTCTGAAGGTGGCAGGGGTAAAATACAGGGAGCGAAAGGCTATTTACAATTTGTACAGAAACCAGATGGCAGTTATAAGAGTGGAGGGGCACGAAAGGGAAGCAGCGGTTTGGAAGGGAGTGAGACAGGGTTGTAGCCTGTTCCTGATGTTATTCAATCTGTATATTGAGCAAGCAGTGGAGGAAACAAAAGAAAAATTCGGAGTAGGTATTCAAGTCCATGGAGAAGAAATAAAAACATTAAGGTTCGCCGATGACATTGCAATTCTGTCAGAGACAGCAAAGGACATGGCAGACCAGTTGAATGGAATGGACAGTGTCTTTAAAGGAGGGTATAAGATGAACATCAACAAAAGCAAAACGAGGATAATGGAGTGTAGTCGAATTAAGTCGGGTGATGCAGAGGGAATTAGATTAGGAAATGAGACACTTAAAGTAGTAAAGGAGTTTTCCTATTTGGGGAGCAAAATAACTGATGATGGTCGAAGGAGAGAGGATATAAAATGTAGACTGGCAATGGCAAGGAAAGCGTTTCTGAAGAAGAGAAATTTGTTAACATCGAGTATAGATTTAAGTGTCAGGAAGTCGTTTCTGAAAGTATTTGTATGGAATGTAGCCATGTATGGAAGTGAAACATGGACGATAAATAGTTTGGACATGAAGAGAATAGAAGCTTTCGAAATGTAGTGCTACAGAAGAATGCTGAAGATTAGATGGGTAGATCACATAACTAAAGAGGAGGTATTGAATAGAATTGGGGAGAAGAGGAGTTTGTGGCACAACTTGACAAGAAGAAGGGACCGGTTGGTAGGACATGTTCTGAGGCATCAAGGGATCACAAATTTTGCATTGGAGGGCAGCGTGGAGGGTAAAAATCGTAGAGGGAGACCAAGAGATGAATACACTAAGCAGATTCAGAAGGATATAGGTTGCAGTAAGTACTGGGAGATGAAGAAGCTTGCACAGGATAGAGTAGCATCGAGAGCTGCATCAAACCAGTCTCAGGACTGAAGACAACAACAACATTCTCCAGTAACTTCTTCATTATTATTTCTCATTCAAACAGATCAGCCAGACGTTAACAACAGTACCGTTCCACTATGCGGAAGTCAAGTAAATAGGTAACTAGAGATACTGTGTGGAGCATGAATATATGATTTCTAGTTCATCCACGAATACGAGATGGAAAAATGTTTTGCTGTTAACATTTGTTGATGCAGGTAGGTACCATACGAGCGGCGAATAAAAAATCTTAATTGGCTACTCGTGTATGATTAATCGAAAACAGTGATCGAACGAAGTCGTTAGGGGAATAACACAGCAGATTCTTTTTCGGTAGAAGCACACTTGTTATCCACTTCCAACTACCTGGATTTAAATTCTCTATGGTATTTCTGAATCAAAAGAGGTGAACGATGGTACGGTTCCTTCGACCAGCTCGCGGCCGATTTCCCGCTCTATGCTTGACCAGTCTGAGCTTGTGCTCCGTCTCCAATGAGCTCGATGTCACCGTGAGTGTGAACTCTTACTTAATAAGTCCTCCTACAAAACTATTTTCACTTCTACTCATCTTCTTTGAGATCTAACTGCTCATGTTCTTTTTGCGTGTCTTATTTGGTCCTTCTCAACATGAGGAACACGTAAAAAAAGCGAGCTCCTCATCCAGGTCTTGAAGGACCAAGGGATGTTGACCGCCCGCTGTGTCATCCTTTGCCTTGCGGCATCACGTGGTCCGGTATGGAGGGGCATGGGGTCAGCACTCAGCTCTTCCTGCCGTTTTGCCAACTATCCAGACCACGGTACCGCTACTTTTCATTCAAGTAGCACCTCAATTGGCATTACGAGGCAGAATGCACTCCACACCAGTTCTCCCACCAAGGAAGAATTCTTGACAATACCGGGAAGCGAACCTGGGCCCGCCGTATGACAGCCATCTAAGCTAACCACTGACCTGCGAGAAACATGTGAAGCTTCGTAGTAAATGTGTGCCGGCGTCTTAAGATACACAAGATTTGGTAGAGAAAAATAAATCTTTCAACAGACAGTGTTATGTCTGGTTTAAGTATTTTCTCACTGTTGTACTATTCATTTCAAACTTTAATTTACATTCTTGAAAACCCTAGGTAGGTGGAAGGATGTCAACGTATTGATAACGCCCTTCGTATGCCACATGTGTGTATTTGTGACGTGAGAGGCAGGAGAGACAGGAGAGCCGTGTGTGTGTGTGTGTGTGTGAAAGAAAGAGAGAGAGAGAGAGAACAGAGTCTCATGTACAAGATGTGATGCAAAGTGCGGCGCATAATTTTATTAGAAACAAAGTAATAAGCTTGCATGAAACTTGATTTAGTCTCCTTCAAAGTACTGTCCTTGGATAGCAACGCACTATATGAACATTGAATCCAAGACTGGGAGCATTCATTTCTCTAAGGCTTCTTTTGGAAGGCTTTTCAGTTGCTCTGCGGTGCCCCCCCCCCCCCCCCCCCCCCCGCCCCGTCCCTAATGTCAGGAATGCTGTCAAAACGTTTTCCTTCAAGCACAGTTTTAATTTTTGGCAAGAGCTACAAGACAGGGACAGTCTTTCCGGCCAAACACTTGCGAATCAAAAGCGTGGTGTTGCACGTCGCGTTGCCGTGATGAAGAACGAAGTCATTGGCCCGTTTTTCTGTTCTCTCTCTTCGTACATCGTTTCGAATGCTTTGCATCGGGCCATTTTAAAATCCGACGTTAACAGTTGTTCCCGTTCGAACGAACTCTGATCGTATTATGCCCTCACTTTCGAAAGAAACAATGAGCATGACTTTGATATTCGATTTTGACTGACGTGACCTTTTAAGGACATGAGATTCTCTGCTTTTCTATTTGGAACTCTGAAGTTTTGTTTCAGAGTCATTCTCAGAGGCCCAAGATTCATCTTCAGTCACAATTTTGGACATGAAGGTCGGGTATGAATGAAGACGAACCATTAACTCCGTGCAAAGTGATCACGATTTTCCTTTTGTTCATTACTGAAAAATCTGGGAACAAATCTTGCACTCACTCGTCTCGTTTCCAAATTATTCTTCGCTAAGATCTCGAATAGTTATTTGCCTGTTTGAACGAACAATTTTTGCCACCTATTGCACGTTGTCTTCTCTTTGTGAGGTTAATGGACGTCCTGAACGTTGCTCGTCTTCAACCGACTAAACCGCTTTTAAATCGCTCATACCACTTGTAAACAATCTTCAGAGTTACAGCATTATCACTATACGCCAGTTTCAACACTTCATTACTTTCTATGGCTTTTTTTTGCATTTTGGAATAGAATTTAATGTTCATGCGTTGTTCGAAATCCATGATGCGCGACGGACACGGTAAACACAATCTCACTCTAGTGTCTCTGGACGCTGACAGACAAGTCAGAACATGTTCCATCTTTACGCTGACTGTCTCAACGGACAAGTTGAATCCGTTGGTTGTAACGTCAGCAGCTGCTTCAAAAAAAAAGTTCATTCACCGTATTTTTTTATCACACCTCGTATATGTTACAAGAGATCCACTTGCGAACGTGTACGACAAGAGAGCCATGTGTACTTTTACGTGTGTGTAAAATGAGAGCTACTTATTTTTGTACGAAGACAATAGTGTTTGACAGAAGAAGCAAACAGTGTGACAGGAGAGCAACCTGTGTCTGACAGGAGAGTCATATATGTCTGGCAGGAGAGACTCATGCACCTGATAGGAGAACCATACGTGTTTGAGTGGAAGTCCAATCGCGTTTGACAGCAGTGCCTAGCTTGAGTCATAGGAGAGACATGTGTACGTGGTTGGAAAGTCAAATGTGCGCGATGGGAAAGCCACAGTGGTGAGATGAGAGAGCTGTATGTAAGTATCAGGAGAGATACATGTGTGTGGCAGGGGAGCCGTGTGTGTGTGTGTGTGTGTGTGTGTGTGTGTGTGTGTATTTAGAGAGGCATGTATGTGTGTATTTAGAGCGCCATGTGTGTGTGTGTGGTAAGAGAGCCATGCGCAGTTTTCAGGAGAGCCATGTGTGTGTGTGTGTGTGTGTGTGTGTGTGTGTGTGTGTGTGTGTGATTTCTTAAGGGACCAAACTGCTGAGATCATCCGTCCCTAGACTTACACACTACTTAAACTAACTTAAACTACGTTATGCTAAGAATAACACACTCACCCATGCCCGAGGGAGGACTCGAACCTCCGGCGGGAGGGGCCGCGCAATCCGTGACATGACGCCTCTAACCGCGCGGCCACTCCGCGCGGCACGAGAGCCACGTGTTTCAAGAGAGCCGCATGTATATTTCAGGAGAGCCACGCGTTTGTTTCAGATGAGCCACACGCATATTTCAGGAGAGCGACGTGTGTGTTTCAGGACAGCCTCGTGTTCGCGACGGTCCCTCTGGGTAGCGACGGTGCCATTCGCGACCTCTACCGCTCGTTCCTGGGCACGGTACGTGTCGGCCGCCTCATGGAAGACATGGACCTCTTCTCCGTGTGGACCTGTCGTGCCTTTCTTCTCTATCCTCCAGGGTATTTTCCCCTTATCGTCACCGCCTATGTCGACGAGTTCGAGTTAACGCCCTTTCTGCCACAGGTAATTTCGACAAAGTGTGGTTGCCAACAAGATCTTTCTGCCTATTCAGTATTCTTTATATCCTGTCGCTTATGTATTTAAATAATAGTAGAGTCTCTTAATGCTTAAGTGCTCCTATAGTATCAAACATTTTCGCTGTCAGAAGATGGGGCTGGACAACACACATTGCCTTACAAGACTGTCGAAGCTAGTTTGATGTCACCTATCCTATGCAACACAAAGCGATCGTCTACAGTCCTAAGAAATCATCGAGGAAAGCTGGATTTGACGAAATTCGAGAGCTAAAGTTTTGGTAGTGTCCGGACAGTGACACTGGAGGAATGGAGTTGAATTCTCGTATCTCCTTCCAGATTTATGTTTTTTTGTATTGTTCCTAATGCACCTGAATGGAAGACGTGGTTGGTTCCTTCAGTAAGACCTCAGCCGATTTCCTCTACTAGTCCTGCCCAGCAGTTTCGTAGATGTTTAGTAGAGCTTAAATCATAGTAGTCTTCCCTCCTTACTTGTAGCTTTGTTACTGATGACTATCGAAGCCATGTTCTGCATACCAAAGTCAAAATAACTTCATTGTGACTTGCATAGGTTTGCAGGCTGACTATTTTAAGACTAAAACATTATGGCTCTAGGTTAGCCCGCTCGGAATGCAGTTCGTCAGCCGAGTGATATTTTATGTAGAATTTTAGGGTTTCGAAACAGAGCATGAAGATTCAAATTGAACATACTGGTTGGTTGGTTGATCCGGGGGAGGGATCAAATAGCGAGGTCATCGGTCCCATCGGACGAGGGAAGGTTAGGGAAGAAAATCGGCTGTGCCCATTAAAAGGAACCATCCTGACATTTACCTGAAGCGATTAGGGAAAATCACGGAAAACCTAAATCAGGATGGCCGGACGCGGGGTTTGAACCGTCGTCCTCCAGAATTCGAGTCCTGCGCCTCCTCGCTCGGTTTGAAGGTAGTGTTTTTCAGCACTGCATCAGTAACGATCGACAGAGCGACAAAGCCTTAAGACAAAATTGTTAAGGCTTTCGTAGCCACTTGTTGACAAACTGCCTATTGGCTTCCGTCTTGGGTTCTTCGGCCGACGTTCATTTAATGATTTTTCTGACGTTTCGCCAGCACGAGTGGCTGACAGTGTCAAAGCTTCACCCTCCATTGCCGGTAGTGAACTGGAGCCGAGCTCGCGGCCGCAGACTATATGTACCTGGCGCGCCAACGTCCGAGGGCTTCTCCGCGGTCATTTCCGGTGCGGTTCTCCTCTTGCTACCTGCGACGGTCGTTCGCTGCAGTACGGGAAGCCAGGATCCGTTTACCTTAAGGCTTTCCTCTTTCTTGTTGAAACTGTTCGCCTGTTTTTGTATTTCTACAGCTTCTCACAAGCGCGTGTGATAGTGCTTCTCTACAGCCAGAACTTCCGTGTCGGCAAATTTTATTACGTGGTCGGTCTCATTCAGTGCGTGCTCTGCCACGGCCGATTTCTCCACCTGCCCCAACCTGCAATGTCGCTTATGCTCTTTGATCCTGGTGTTAATTGATCGTCCAGTCATTCCGACATAAACTTTTCCGCATGTGCACAGGCACTGGACTCGGCGACTTGCAAACCTAAGGTGTGGTACAGGTACGTCGATGATACTTTCGTGATGTGGAGCCATGGTGAAGAACAGCTCGGTGACTTCCTAAGACACTTGAACAGCCTCCATGCCAACATAACATTTACGATGGAAGTAGAAAAGGACAAGAAACTGCCATTTCTAGATGTGCTGGTCACAAGGGACGGCGAAAACCTGGGACACAGCGTGTATCGAAAACCGACACACACGGACCGATACCTGCACAAACTGTCAAACCACCACCCGAGCCAGAAAAGAGGCATGATTAATACGCTCGTAACGAGATTAGGACGAATATGTGTGCCGCAACACCTCAAACGAGAAATGCAACACCTGGAAACTGTTCTGAGGAGCAATGGGTACTCCACAAATTACATTAGAAGTATAACAGAGCCGAACACTCGGCGAAGTAAGGAACCAGAAAAAGAAATGTCGGGTACGACCTTTCTGCCATACATTCACAGAGTGACGGACAGAATGGGCCGTATATTGCGCAAACATGAGTAAAGACGATTTTCAATCCGACAAGGAAGATCAAAGAGTGTCTTAGATCGGCGATGGAGAAAAGAGACCCACTTCCAATGTCGGGAATATACCGTATACCATGCACATGCGGAAAAGTTTATGTCGGAATGACTGGACGATCAATTAACACCAGGATCAAAGAGCATAAGCGACATTGCAGGTTGGAGCAAGTGGAGAAATCGGCCGTGGCAGAGCACGCACTGAATGAGACCGACCACGTAATAAAATTCGCCGACACGGAAGTTCTGGCTGTAGAGAAGCACTATCACACGCGCTTGTTCAGAGAAGCTGTAGAAATACAAAAACACGCGAACAGTTTCAACAAGAAAGAGGAAAGCCTTAAGGTCAACGGATCCTGGCTTCCTGTACTGCAGCGAACGGCCGTCGCAGGTAGCAAGAGGAGAACCGCACCGGAAATGACCGCGGAGAAGCCCTCGGACGTTGGCGCGCCAGGTACATATAGTCTGCGGCCGCGAGCTCGGCTCCAGTTCACCACCGGCAATGGAGGGTGAAGCTTTGACAATGCCAGCCACTCGTGCTGGCGAAACGTCAGAAAAATCATTAAATGAACGTCGGCCGAAGAACCCGAGACAGAAGCCAATAGGCAGTTTGTCAAAGCTTTAAGTTTTACATGTATTGGATAAGAAGCGTGATTACTGAGATAAAGGTAGTCATAAAGCAAACGACAGTTAACACAAAAGCCAGTACAAGGAACTACTGCAATACCCCTACCCGAGGTTTGCAATCAAGGGTCGGAAATAAATCGTGACTTATAGGATAGTGGATTGTACTATCATTATTAAAACATTTAGCATGTGTACACATTCTCGTCATTTAGTTCCAAACGGTATCTGTTCATTGTCATAGATTTTAATGTTCTAATCAAAAATATACAAATTTAAGGATGCTATGAAAAATCTTTGACTGTAAATTTAGATGGGACAACAATACATATTAGATTTAGTTTTGCTGCTCCTATGATACATGCTATTATCTTCACAACACTCAAGTCACATGGAATGGCTTGCGGGAATATCACATTCTTTGGGAGATGTTGGACATACAGTGTAATTAAGCATGTCAGTTGTAGATACATTTTGTCCACAATCATAACTAAATTCACCTGTGTGTATGCTCCATGTAACCACACCATCGATATCTATACATTACCTCCACATCAGGCTGTAATACTTCGGATACATTTACCTGTACGAGGTCAGAAACTCCCTGAAACCGTTAACCAACACCAAACTAGACGAATTCTTGACTGACTTCAATAAGAGAAATCGTGTAGAAGAGGAATGACCGTAGTTGAAGTGGAATATCCTTTGGAGAGACGTGCACAATCGAAATTTGCCACCATCCGTAAGATCACAACCGTATCTCACTGCGAACATCTAGATTCCAACGAACGAGAAAATGAACAAAATTCGTCTGTGCCCTCCTCACACACTGGCAGTTACAGGCAGAAGATCATCGGGATTGTATTGACCTGAACGAAGTTATTTATCCCGAGAAGCTCTGATGTCTACCCGCTAAAAATAATGCTGAAACATATTATGGGATTCACATTGACTTACACGATACAGAACCGCTACGCTAACTTCGACGAATATTACTCCTGCGTGAGACTAGAACAACATAAAACAAGAAACGAGGGAAAGTATCAGGAAGCGTACGATAAAATACTACAAATTAAACTCACCGGATAACAAATTAGTAAGCCCTAGAGAAACCATTACAAGCGTCATTTAATACCGTGCAAATCCGCCCCTGGGATAATAACCGCCTGAATTCGGTTAGGAAGTGAGTGCATACGGTTGTGCAGGTACGCAGCATCCAGGTTCAGTCACTCACTGAGGATCTGATCACGCAATTCCACCAAATGACTGGGATACTGATGTCGGCGTTTTACCCGCTGTTCCAACATGTCCCATAGATTTCTCGTGGGGTTCAAGTCAGGTGATTTTGCAGGCCAACCGAGATCTAATAGGGTAGGGAGTGTTCAGAAAACAAGTTACATATTCTTCCAGTCCGCTGAACCTTGCTGCTGTCGCCTTTATGTGCTTGCGTGAGAAAAGGCGTCTTGCGAGGTGACCGCCTCCAAATGTTATTGGCAAGCTGTTTCAGTCGCAATGTTCTCTCACTAATAGGTTGGCATGGACCTTCATTCACTGCCTGCAGCCTTTCGGGTTAGGAAGTGATGTCGATTCACAAGCTGTGACACGCGTCTCCAGTCTCTCTCAGCCAGGCTCTTTTTCCCACCACTAGTCTGACGTATTTTATGTGACTGGATTTGCGATTTTCTGTCAGAGGGGTCACAGTTCGTAGTAACTGACGGAAACTCATAGAGTAAAATAGAAGTGATTTCAGGCGTTCCCCAAGGTAGCGTTATAGGCCCTTTGCTGTTCCTTATCTATATAAACGATTTGGGAGACAATTTGAGCAGCCATCTTCGGTTGTTTGCAGATGACGCTGTCGTTTATCGACTAATAAAGTCATCAGAAGATCAAAACAAACTGCAAAACGATTTAGAAAAAATATCTGAATGGTGCGAAAAGTGGCAGTTGACCCTAAATAACGAAAAGTGTGAGGTCATCCACATGAGTGCTACAAGGAACTCGTTAAACTTCGGTTACACGATAAGTCAGTCTAATCTAAAAGCCGTAAATTCAACTAAATACCTAGGTACCACAATTACGAACAACTTAAATTGGAAAGAACACATAGAAAATGTTGTGGGGAAGACTAACCAAAAGCTGCGTTTTATTGGAAGGACACTTAGAAAATGTAATAGACTTACTAAGGAGACTGCCTACACTACGCTTGTCCGTCCTCTTTTAGAATACTGTTGCGCGGTGTGGGAGCCTTACCAGATAGGACTGACGGAGTACATCGAAAAAGTTCAAAGAAAGGCAGCAGGTTTTGTATTATAGTGAAATATGGGAGAGAGTGTCACAGAAATGATAAAGGATTTGGGCTGGACATCATTAAAAGAAAGGCGTTTTTCGTTGCAACGGAATCTTCTCACGAAATTCCAATCACCAACTTTCTCCTCCGAATGCGAAAATATTTTGTTGGCACGGACCTACATAGGGAGGAACGATCACCAAGATAATATAAGGGAAATCAGAGCTTGTACGGAAAGATATAGGTGTTCATTCTTTCCGCGCGCTATACGAGATTGGAATAACAGATAAATGTGAAGGTGGTTCGACGAACCCTCTGCCAGGCACTTAAATGTGATTTGCAGAGTATCCATGTAGATGTAGATGTAGATGTCTTTCGTGGCCATGTGTGTTACACCATATCTTGCAGACCACGATGAACAGTCTGCTGCGAAACACCAACGAATCCAGAAACTTCAGGCTCCGTATGGCCATGAGGAACGCCAAAACCGATTGTCCCTTTTTGTCACTTTGCCGCGTCCTTACATTTACCCATCTTTACGTACAATGTCCTCTTGAAACAAATGTTTCACTCATCGCTACTGCCTAACGCTCGCGTAGAGGCAGTGAGCTCGCGATTGAGCACGTGACTCGATCGCTGCGCCATACGTAAATGCTTAACATTTCAGCTGTGAGTGGGCACTGGAATGACCACTTTTTTGACTGGTGAGCTTACGATTAACCAGTAACGATGCCACTATATTATACAAAAGGAATTGAAAAATAGTAGGAATTACATCAATATGGAGAACGCTTTAATGCCGTTCGGACTGTAGCCGACGTGATATGTAGCATCGAATAGTAACGGTCTCATTGTCCCCAGATGTCGACAACTGAATATGCGACGAATTTGTTCAACGGACACTACTGCCTGTCTCCACCTACAGACTGCTGGTTCCCAGTGAATCCAGAATTTTTCCAGTCAATGATGTTTCGTGCAGAAGCAGTTGTTAGTGTTGTACAGGTGTGTGCCTGGTATGGACTACCGGTTCTCTGACGGAGGCCTTAGGTTGGCACAGCAGATATAGGCAGCCAGTGGTGACAACAAATTTATTTACTTCTAGGTTGGACAAGCGTAGATACAGTGTACGCAGGAGGCGGGCGGCCGCGAGAGTCGGCGACCCAGATCGACATGTCAGGTGAGGAGGTGCCCGTGTCAACGCTTCCCTCAATGCGGCACAGCGAAACTTTGCTAGCTGTGCATAATTCGGCACTATGCAGCGTCAAGAGGCACGCATCTGCTCTCGTGCAGCCCCAGTGATGGAAGGCAGTGGCCCAGGATCGGACCTGGGACCGGTGATTCGGAGGCGGTGGCAGCTGCTGGCGGTCCCAAGTGGTTCATCCAGGCTACAGCTGGACCCCAGCAGGAGGACGGAATTTGGCAGACGCCAACACATACAGCGGATGCTGACTCGAAGCCCGGCTGTCTCGACATACCCAGCCTGGCCGTGCGGCCTGCTTTCCGCCAAACGCCGTCGAGATATCCCAAAATGCTGGTTATTGCCCCCGGCGTCTGAGTCGTGATTACGAAGTTGCTGGCATAGCGTTAGAGCTGTACTTGGGCAAGCGTTCTGCATCGGGCCGTGGCTTGCGCCTGCGCCGCTACACTACCCATCTGGGCTCATTTTCCCAACACCCACCTGGGCTCATTTTCTCAATGAAATATTCTTATGTACTACTGGAACTAAAGTCAGGTATCTCTTTCCTGTACTGCGTGTAATCTGTGTAATAAATGTAGCTGTTATTGGGAAAAATAAAAGAAGCCCATTGCATCCAATTGTAATTGGACCTCCCCTCTCCTTACAGTTTCCTTTTCCGCACCTATCATGACAGTATGCTTTTGATGTGTCCAGAGTAGTCATTCGGCTGCTGTCAACCATCGACAGACGTGATGTGTCTCCTCTTTCCACAGTTCGATCCTTGTCTTTTCAGGTACGTTGGTGATCTTCTTAGTCAGTTGAAGGGAGGTTCTCTGACCCTCAACTGTTCCAAGTATATGACCGTGGGATGGGAGGCATTGTCTGTTTCCACTATGAGCGTCTCCTTATCGGCACCCACTTCTTTACGTACAGCAAACGTGGAGTAGGCCATAAACAGCCTGTTATTTTGTAGAGGTTTCATTCAGACTGTATCTAGAGGCTTGGCATGAGATTTTCTGTCACATTGTGGAACCATTTTCAACGGCAGAAAAGAGACAATTATCGCAGGAGCACAGAGGTCCATTACGAACCTGGTGGTTTTCGAATCAAATGTTTCGCGTAAATATTTTAATTTTGCTACTCATACATTGGTTCCTAAGTATAAGTGCACTGCCAAGCGCTACTTTGAGGCAGTCTGAAGTGTCACAGTCCTGTATCTGAGTTTGTGACCATTACATATTGTTTCACACTAAACTTAACTGTTCCATAGTTGGAAGACCCAGACTTATGCCACTGAAGATTTCACTCCTAGCTGTTTTCCATCATAAGAGGTTTACAAATTTACAAGGGCGGTGATTAAATTTCTCTGCACAAACTCGGTGAGTATGCTGTACGCAGCAAGGGCTAGGTCGTCTGAATACAGGAAACGTATTTCGACTCAGTGTTTGGTCATTGGCGTATATTTTAAAGCGTGCTGGAGCTAAAACAGTTCTCTCAGGTAGACCATTTTTCTGTACACTGCCAATTCACGTAGCAGTATTTCACATAACGGACTTGGATTTCATCACACGAAGCACAAAAAACAGGAGGACAGTCAGAAATACACTCATTCGTACATTCGTGTCTCAACAAATACATTTAAAATACGTTTCGCAATCACGTCAACCGAAATACAGCGCACAGCAACTAGAACAAACAATGCTAACTGCATATTTGCAATGTTGCAAAGTGCAATGCAGCCTGATTCTGACTAATATGCATTTCAATTCAGAGCCAATAAACAGGCGACAAAATCTGTAGCAACTGCTTTTTCGGGTCAACACTTTATATACCACAGCAATGTGTGTCACATAGAGTACTATTATACAGAACAGAGGAACTATATGTAAGCAGAAACTGAACTAACAACTTAATTTTGAAATCACTCGCATTCCGAAATAAAAAAAGTATGTGAAGCTACTGAGAAGTCAAGGTACAATCTGATTAAACACTTATCGAATCTGCAGTGCTCAGCCGATGGGTTACCGTAGCAGCCGTGATGTTTAAGTTGCTGCCAGAGCCTTCAGTTTCACGCTCATTTATCTCAAACGCGTCCACCGTAATGTTACTATTAATATCTTTCCGATTAATAACACGCATCATTATGCCAACGATTCCTTACAACTAGCATTTGATGGAATAGCCACTCGACTCTGTGCCGATCAGGGACTTTTCTCTGCAGCGGCTTGTTAGTATTTACCTTCTTGACCACTCAGCAAAATACATGCTTCGTTCAAAATTCCCATGATACAGAATTTTCATTTTATAACTTATTTAAGTAACATGATGCTTCCTGGCCGATGTTTCAGTCTAATGATCAATTTTAGAACCTTGAGCAGTTTCCGACATTTTCTTGCGTTTGTATTGTTGTAGACATGATATGTGTTTTATGCAGCATTTGTAAATATTACGAGTTCTAGATATTTAAGTGCTGTGTAATGTATTGAAACTATTTTGAGGATACTGTTAATTCCCCAGTCAATTGTTGGAACGCGGATTTACTTCAAACTTCGTACACTCGTAGTACTCCATGAGGACAACAAAATGTGTAAGCAGTAGCGCGTACTTCTCAAGCGTTACTGAGAAAGTTGCAAGATAATTTCGGTCGTCAAATATATATCTGTGCGTGGCCATTTTAACCATGAAGCGGCTGCAACCGAGTGGTGCCGGCGCGGTAGCTCGGTGTGTTCAGAACAAAATGTTTTCTTTCCTTTTTTTTAAAAAAAGAAATAGAACGTGTTTGTCGTTCAAGCACAGCTGGATCGCTGGACCGAGTTCCGTTCGTCATTTTTTTTTTAATTTTCTACACAGCCATTTTATATTACAATTGATATAATGGAAAAAATACGTGTAATCGGATGAACTTTTATTAAATTTACAATGTTATTTGGCAGTCTACTAATTTTTATTATCACAAATAATATAATAATCATAACTATCGATTAGTAAACGACCAAACGCATAAAGTGATACCGAAAATGTATGTTTGTCCGTGTCTTCAAAACTGTTCGTATTTATTCGAAGGAAAACGAGAAATTGCTTCTCGGAAGACGCTATTAGAATACACTCGATACTGCATAACTAATTATCAGCGCCGATTTTTAAGGAAATACTGCGTTAGTCATGGTTTGCTTCCAAACTATCGTCTGAAAGAGAGGTTTCTGAAAATGTTAACGAGGTTTGTTTTTCCACGGAAAACGTCAAAAGACCTTGTGTATGCGGAAACATAGCATTTATTCAATGCAGCTGGTGCCGTTTAACTTCATGTTTTCCATGTTTTTACGAAAAATACCATCCTGCAACTTGTACTCGTAATGTCGAAAGCGACGATTAGTTGTACATCTTTCGAAAGCCGTCTGTGCCGGTCAAAACTTGGAGGTAGCAAGTCTTTTCGGGCTCCTTCCAGGTATAAGGGATTTCTCAAATCACGGACAAGCATACATTTTCAGTATCACTTTATGCGTTTCGTTGTTTACTAGTCGATAGTTCAAATGGTTCAAATGGCTCTGAGCACTATGGGACTCAACTGCTGAGGTCATTAGTCCCCTAGAACTTAGAACTAGTTAAGCCTAACTAACCTAAGGACATCACAAACATCCATGCCCGAGGCAGGATTCGAACCTGCGACCGTAGTCGATAGTTATGAATATTACGTAATTTGTGATAGTAAAAATTAGTAGACTGCCAAATAACATTGTAAATTTAATAAAAGTTCATCCGATGACGCGTATTTTCCCCATTATATCAATTGTAATATAAATAAATACGAACAGTTTTGAAGACACGGACAAGCATACATTTTCGGTATCACTTTATGCGTTTGGTCGTTTACTAGTCGATAGTTATGAATATTACGTAATTTGTGATAGTAAAAATTAGTAGACTGCCAAATAACATTGTAAATTTAATAAAAGTTCATCCGATGACGCGTATTTTCCCCATTATATCAATTGTAATATAAATAATAAAGAAAAGACTGTGTTAAAAAAAAAACAAAAAAAACTGACGAACGGTACTCGATCCAGCGGCTTGAACGCCAAACAATTAAAAAAAAACATTTTGTTCTATATTGTTCGTTGAATGTGTTCAGGGCGGACGTCCGATGTCACCCGTTCAATTTGTTCGTTCATCCGTTCGCTCAGTTTTTTTAGGTTTGGTCGTTGCGGACGTCCTTGACATCAGTTCAAGTTCGTTTGTTGATCGTTCCACTCAGTTTTTTTATTAAGAGACCAACCCGCTCTCTGACAGAACACGCTGAGCTTCCATGCCGGCATGAATGACGATGAAAGATAAGGACAACACAAACATCCATTCATCTCGGGGCAGGTGAAATAATTTTCACTCAAGGTAAGACTGAACCAAGGATACTGAGCTACCGTGCCGCCACCACACGGTTGCAGCCGCTTCATTGTTAAAATGGCCACGCACAGACATATATTCGACGACCGAAACTATCTTGCGATTTTCTCAATAACGCTTGAGAAGTACGCGCTACTGCTTACACATTTTGTTGTCCTCATGGAGTACTACGAGTGTACCAAGTTTACAGTAAATCCGCATTCCAAACGTCGTGGCCTCCCCTTGTGAGTAAAATGCAAGAGCTGTCTTGTGAAAGCTTTTTCCAGAAAGACACCATGCTTACTCGTATGTGAGTAACGGCTGAAACGTAGGAATGCATCTACTCATATTCGTACGTTCAAGGTGCTTATAGAGCTGGACTGAAAGGCTAACTATAATTTTCGTTTGCCTCTTCCCCGTTTTGCTATACATAATTCTGTTCTCTCACCATAAGTTTTGTATTTCGAGCCAGATCACCCAGTTGTTGAAGACTGCAACATTTTTCATCTTGTTATTGGGCCAATATTTTAAATTTGTTTGATTCGGATATTATATAGGGTAATGAGTTCCTAGTCTTGCCTGCCTTGACAACCTTGCTTAGTTGTATTATCATAAATGGGCTAGTAAGGTTTCCTCCTGGTCTTCACGATTAGCCTTAGTTAGGCCTACTATTAAATTTAGATTAATCTTTTCATTCATGGTCAGCTAGTGAGGTATCCCGTCTGCAGTGATATAGGAATGTACTGTAGTCCTGCCTGGGTCTTTATTGAGGCTGTCTCTGATTACGTTAAGTTCATCTGTGCTTTCGATCATAACATACGTTTTTGATTTTGTCGACGATGTTAAGAGTTTATTCCGAAAAGGTCCAACAGATCTTCTTCGACAAGTCTTCATAGTATGCAAATCGAACAGCAAGCTGTGAGGGAAGGAATGTTCAAATGTGCGTCAATTCCTAAGTGACCAAACTGCTGAGGTCATCGGTCCTCTAGGCTTACGTACTACTTTAACTTAAGCGAAGAACAACACACACACCCATGCCGGAGGGAGGACTCGAACCTCCGGCGGTACGGGCCGCGCAGTCCGTTGCATGGCGCCTCAAACCGCGCGGCCACTCCGCGCGGCGTTAAGGAAGGACAGGGATATATTCTACAAGACAACCATGGTAGTTACGATCTTCTGCAGCCTATGTTTATAGCTTCAACATGCATCGTGAAGGTAGAATGGTGGAAACTGTAGGATCCAGAATAACCGTAAACCTTAGCCCGTCAACTTTCTTGGAATTGAAGCTCATTCGAAATGGGATGACAGTCGCTTATGCATGACAAGTGACTGGTCTGTGTTATTATTGATAATTACTATTTGTGTTCGTTGGTCTCATGAATTAGAAGATACTCGATGAAGAAATCAGCTCCTGATGATTTGTGATTGATTGTAGTTGTTTAGCCTTTACTTTCCACAGTTACAACTTCAAAATAGTTCACTTCAGTGAAAGTTGTTGGTATGACTTTGTACTGTGTGGAAAAGAGATGGAACTTACGTATTAGTGGTGATGTTATTCAATAGTAAATAACTGTTTTTATTCACCGGTCGGCACATATTGTATTAGAGGCAGTCAAATGAAAATGTTACATGCGGAGATTATGTAGCAATTTCTCTCGAGTACGGTGCAGAAGATTCGCTGTTAGGCCCTTACATATTCACCATAGAGTTCCGATCTCGCCCCATACGATTTTCATATTTTTGGGCCCTGAAGAAAGACATTCGTCTTCAGATGAGAAGGAGTACGCCTCGGTTCCACCATAGTTCCGTAGGCAGCCGCAAACGTTTTTATGTGAAGACACTGACCGTCTTGTCCCACAGTGCTGTAAATAAAGGGTGATCAAAAAGTCAGTATAAATTTGAAAACTGAATAAATCACGGAATAATGTAGATAGAGAGGTACAAATTGACACACATGCTTGGAATGACATGGGGTTTTATGAGAGCCAAAAAAATATAAAAGTTCAAAAAATTCCGACAGATGGCGCTTCATCTGATCAGAATAGCAATAATTAGCATAACAAAGTAAGACAAAGCAAAGATGATGTTCTTTACAGGAAATGCTCAATATGTCCACCATCGTTCCTCAACAATAGCTGCAATCGAGGAATAATGTTGTGAACAGCACTGTAAAGCATGTCCAGAGTTATGGTGTGGCATTGGCGTCGGATGTTGTCTTTCAGCATCCCTAGAGATGTCGGTCGATCACGACACACTTGCAACTTCAGGTAACCCCAAAGCCAATAATCGCACGGACTGAGGTCTGGGGACCTGGCAGGCCAAGCATGTCGAAAGTGGCGGCTGAGCACACGATCATCACCAAACGACCTGCGCAAGAGATCTTTCAGGCGTCTAGCAATATGGGGTGGAGCTCCATCCTGCATAAACATCGTACGTTCCAGCAGGTGTTTATCAGCCAGGCTAGGGATGATACGATTCTGTAACATATCGGCGTACCTCTCACCCGTCACGGCAGCAGTTACAAAACCAGAATCACGCATTTCCTCGAAGAAAAAAGGCCCGATAACGGTAGATGTGGTAAATCCAATCCATACCGTGACTTTCTCGTCGTGCAATGGAGTTTCCACGACCGTTCTAGAATTTTAGATAGCCCAAATTCTGCAGTTGTGGGCGTTGACAGTCCCTCGGAGCGTGAAATGAGCTTCGTCGGTCCACAATACGTTACTCAACTAGTCGTCATCTTCCGCCATCTTTTGAAACGCTCACACCGCAAATGCCCTCCGCTTCACTAAATCGCCAGGTAACAGTTCATGATGCCGATGGATTTTGTAGGGTTAGCGTCGGACGGTACGCCTAAGTGCCAACCAAACAGTAGTGTATGGAATGCCGGTGCGACGTGCGATTGCGCGAGCGCTGACTTCCCCGTGCATAGACGAACCCGCTACAGTCTCCATTTCTTCCTGAACTGTCTCAGCAGCATTACGCCTTGTGCTCGGTCGGCCACTACAGGGTCTATCGTCTAAACAATCCGTGGCTCCGAACTTCGAAATCATTCTCGCCATAGCTGCATTTGTCAACGGACCTTAACCCGTTCGAATCCCCTTCCTATGGCGATAGGATCGTAACGCTGAACTAGCGCATTCCTCATGATCCCATTCTGATAATACAGCTTCACTAAAAGCGCCTTTTCGGGTAACGCCAACATGCTGCGACTGCTGGCGCATCTGATTCTCTCTCTCATTACAGCTCTTTTTATACACGATTGTCGTGCGCAGTCACTGACGTTTTGCTGTCCAGCGCCATCTGTCGGACATTTTGTGAACTTTGTTTTTCTTTTTGGTTCTAATAAAACCCCATGTCATTCCAAGCATGTGTGTCAATTTTTACCTCTCTATCTACATTATTCAGTGGTTTATAAGCTTTCAAATTTATACTGACTTTTTATCACCCGCTATGTTAACAGTTATGGCTCTGTTAAACAGTACTCCAAAAATGCCGGACGGGTCACTCAATGAAATGCCATCAGTTGGTGAACGAATGACTGCGGCACATTAGAATTTCACGCTCTACATTTTGCGAAAAGTCGTCATATCAGACCAAATCTTAAAAGACGAACCACATTCGCCTCCTTATCATTTAAAATAGAGAGCACATCATGTGAGAGTCCCAGACTTTCTCTCAGGTCGTCATATGAAACACACTCAATTAAAACATGTCGTGTCGATAGTTGTGTTCCACATCTGTGACGTACTGGGGACTCCTTGCGACGTAAGAGAACGCCATTTGTCAATGTGCAATGTCCCACTGCAAGCCTAATATTTGAAGACATGTTACTGTCCCATGTACGGCATTCAGACACAACCAGCGTACTGATTTGTAGTTGCCAGCGCTTGAGAGACAAGTACAAAAACTTTCTCATCGTACAGTACGAGAAACCGTGTAAGAATAAGTTGCCCATAAGACAAGTGAAGCTTGGTTGTGAACGGAAATAGTGTCCAATGACTAAAGGAAAAACGGCGCGACCACGTCCTGTTTACGAAAGGATTGCGCTGTTGCTTCCAGCTGATGCGCCTCGCTCTATCAGCTTCTAAATTAAAAAATTGGAACGTCATTACCCTCCAAAGAGAAGTGAATTCCTTGACAGGATGTCACCTCCGTTCTCTTTATACCGGAGCAATAGCGTCTGGGCGCGACAAGAAGGTGAAGGTCGACGCCGACGTTACCTTCAAAGCGGGCAACGCCACCGTGCCCGCCCTACGTGTGGGTGAAACCTTCCGGTACCTGGGACTGCAATTCTCCACCGCTGGTCGCTGCGTTTTCAACCCACGACGCCACCTGGTGGAGCAGCTGGACGTCATCTCCCGAGCTCCGCTCAAGCCGCAACAGCGCCTCCACGCCCTCACCACCGTACTTCTGCCTGGCCTGTACCATGGGCTGGCCCTCAGCCGCACCCGAGTGGGTGCGTTGAAAGCGGCAGACGTGACCATCCGGGCCGCCGTCAGGAGATGGTTCCGCCTTCCGGCGGACACTCCCCTGGGCTACTTCCACGCTCCTGTAGCCCAGGGAGGCCTCGGCATCCCATCATGCCGATGGATGGGGCCAACACTTCGCCGGTCCCGTCTCCTGGCGCTGAAGAGGATTGGGCCAGCCGCCGACGGTGCAGGCCGGGACGAGGTGCAGCGTGAGATTGAGGTGCTGGAGCGGCATCTTATGTGGGAGGGCCACCTCCTCAAATCGTCGACGCAGGTTGGAGAGATGTGGGCCGCGCGCCTGCACGTTGCCTTTGACGGTGCGGCGCTGTCATCTTCCGCCGCCGTCAAGGGGCAACACCAGTGGGTCGCTGACACCAGTCGCCTGCTATCTGGGCGTAACTTCATCGACGCTCTCCGCGCCCGCATCAACGCCTTCCCCACGAAGGCACGGCGCAGTCGCGGGCGGGAGGCGGACACCAGATGCCGCGCGGGCTGCCAGGCCGTAGAGACCGCCAACCACGTGTTACAGGCTTGCTTCAGGACGCACGGGTCCCGGGTTAAGCGGCATGACGCGATCGTGCGCTATGTCGCCCGTGGACTCGCGCAGAGGGGCTTCAATGTCTCTGTGGAGCCCCACCTCCGCACACCTGAGGGAATCCGCAAGCCTGACGTGGTGGCGGTTAAAGACGGCATCGCCCGCGTGATCGACGCCCAGGTAGTCGGAGACCATCTCCGGCTCGACTGGTGTCACTCCGAGAAAGCGGCCTACTACAACACGCCGTCCATCAGGCGTGCCATCTCCAACCTGCACCGTGACGTTGACGTAGTAGTCTTACAGTAGTAGCGCGGTCACCAATGCACAGTTAAACATTGACAGGTAATTTTGTTTGACAATACTGCCCGCACATTCTGACATTTATTCACATGGTAATGAATATGAAACTGCTTTTTACCCGAATAAACCTCTGGCCGTTTTTAGTTTAATGCTTCGTTTTCCGTAAAAATCGAATATAGTATTCGTTTTTGAAACAGTGTCGTCTCGTTAGCACACATGACGGCTCGTTATTCTGACACGATTTAAGACCATATATCACAGACAGAAAATTTTTTATCAATTTCCTAGAAAGCCTTGAGGTCCATGTCTGCCTCGGCATTCCTTACCTGAGCTTGCTACCGATGAGGTAGTTCAGCCGGTCGCCGCCAAAGTGTCTGCTGAACTGTTGCCATCTCCGAACGACAATGAATGCCAAGTCTATAGCGTTAAACACGCAGCACCTTTCGATTCAGCGGTTCGGAGTTAAAAAACTTCTGCTTCAGAAAAACTGATAAGAAATATTTACACACAAGAGCACGAAGAAGTATTAGATGGTGGTTTTACACACTGTTACAACAAAAACAAGCTCCTTTTTCTAGTGCTGGCAGTTTATACGTTTCCATCTATTTTCTAACGCCACGTACGGGAGAACGCTTTCACTGCATTTACCAAATTCACGAAGGGCACTGACGCCAGGGTTGCCAATCGTCCCGATATATCGGGACCGTCACGGTTAAGGACCTTCTTGTCCCGACACCCTGACAAGACCCAATTTTGTTCCGATTTTGAAAATGCTTTTACGAGTTTGGCTGAAGTATTGACGTAACGGCATCTGTTGGCGCAACATATAAATGCAGCCTCAGTTAGTTTTATTTATGTCAACAAGTTAATGTTGACAAGGTCATCGCACAGATGGCGTTGCATGTTGCGTATCCGTATAGACGACGCGAGCACCTGTTGGAACTCGTGTCATCATTCGATAAAATTCCAGACTTCTCCAGTAGTTCGGGACTGCAACTATTTAAGCAGCGCCACGCAGAAGAATTCTGTAGTTCCTCTTTGAACAGCGATCTGATGAGACGTAATACAAAACGTAATACGAGCTACAACTGCAAGTTAGTAGCTCGTGGTGTTGCGGTAGCGTTCCCACGGGGTCCCGGGTTCGATTCCCGGCGGGGTCAGGAATTTTCTCTGCCTCGTGATGATTGGGTGTTGTGTGTTCATCATCATTTCATCCTCATTGACTCGCAAGTCGCCGAAGTGGCGTCAACTACAAAGGACTTGTAATACGGCGGCCGAACTTCCCCGCATGGGGCCTCCCGGCCAACAATGCCATACGATCATTTCATTTTCAGTAATTTTTGAAGTGTTTACTGCGGGTGTATAGGGCGCGATGTGTGTTGTTGTTGTGATTTACCCATCTAATTTTCAGCATTCTTCTGTAGCACCACATTTCAAAAGCTTCTATTCTCTTCTTGTCCAAACGGTTTATCGTCCATGTTTCACTTCCATACATGGCTACATCCATACTAGTACTTTCAGAAATGACTTCCTGACACTTAAATGTATACTCGATGTTAACAGATTTCTCTTCTTCAGAAACGCTTTCCTTGCCATTGCCAGTCTACATTTTATATCCTCTCTACTTCGACCATCATCAGTTATTTTGCTCCCCAAATAGGAAAACTCCTTTACTACTTTAAGTGTCTCATTTCATAATCTAATTCCCTCAGCATCACCCGACTTATTTCGACTACATTCCATTATCCTCGTTTTGCTTTTGTTGATGTTCATCTTACATCCTCCTTTCAAGACACTATCTATTCCGTTCAACTGTTCTTCCAAGTCCTTTGCTGTCTCTGACAGAATTACAATGTCATCGGCGAACCTCAAAGTTTTTATTTCTGCTCCATGGATTTTAATTCCTACTCCGAATTTTTGGTTTGTTTCCTTCACTGCTTGCTCAATACACAGATTGAATAACATCGCCGGCCGAAGTGGCCGTGCGGTTAAAGGCGCTGCAGTCTGGAACCGCAAGACCGCTACGGTCGCAGGTTCGAATCCTGCCTCGGGCATGGATGTTTGTGATGTCCTTAGGTTAGTTAGGTTTAACTAGTTCTAAGTTCTAGGGGACTAATGACCTCAGCAGTTGAGTCCCATAGTGCTCAGAGCCATTTGAACCATTTGAATAACATCGGGGAGAGGCTACAATCCTGTCTCACTCCCTTCCCAACCACTGCTTTCCTTTCGTGTCCCTCGACTCTTATAACTGCCATCTGATTTCTGTACAAATTGTAAATAATCTTTCGCTCCCTGTATTTTACCCATGCCACCTTCCGAATTTGAAAGAGAGTATTCCAGTCAACATTGTCAAAAGCTTTCTCTAAGTCTACAAATGCTAGAAACGTAGGTTTGCTTTTCCTTAATCTAGCTTATAAAATAAGTCGTAGGGTCAGTATTGCCTCAAGTGTTCCAATATTTCTACGGAATCCAAACTGATCTTCCCCGAGGTCGGCTTCTACCAGTTGTTCCATTCGACTGTAAAGAATTCGCGTTAGTATTTTGCAGCCGTGACTGATTAAACTAATAGTTCGGTAATTTTCACATCTGTCAACACCTGCTTTCTTTGGGATTGGAATTTTTATATTCTTCTTGAAGTCTGCGGGTATTTCGCCTGTCTCATACATCTTGCTCACCAGATGGTAGAGTTTTGTCTGGACTGGCTCTCCCAAGGCTGTCAGTCGTTCTAATGGAATGTTGTCTACTCCCGGGGCCTTGTTTCGAGTCAGGTCTTTCAGTTCTGTGACAAACTCTTCACGCAGTATCACATCTCCCGTTTCATCTTCATCTACATCCTCTTCCATTTCCATAATATTGTCCTCAAGTACATCGCCCTTGTATAGATCCTCTATATACTCCTTCCACCTTTCTGCTGTCCCATCTTTGCTTAGAACTGGGTTTCCATCTGTGCTCTTGATATTCATACAAGTGGTTCTCTTTTCTCGAAAGGTCTCTTTAATTTTCCTGTAGGCAGTATCTATCTTTCCCCTAGGTAGATAAGCCTCTACATCCTTACATTTGTCCTCTAGCCAACCCTGCTTAGCCATTTTGCACTTCGTGATGTGTGTAGCGAGGTGTAATTCGATGACTAAAGTATTGCTGTTGACTGTTTTCCGTCTAATAAACTTATCTTATCAAATCTTATGAAAATACCCAAGGATGGAAAGAGAAAGTGACGCTTTCCTGGTGATTATACAAAAGAGTGGTCTTTTTTCAAGAAAGGACGCACTGATTAGGAAGCGTTGTGTGAGTTTTGTGACTGTTTCATCTCACTAACTCATGGCGGTAAGGCAGATGTGATGCATCACATTTCTACGAAGGATCATACAAATAGGTTCGCGGTAGCAGCGACATCAAAGCCTATTTCTGCATTAATGATTGAAGAAAGTGCTCAGGAAGAAATGCTCGTTGCTGCTGCAGGACTAACAACACCTTATAAAGTTGTCAAAAATCATCAGTTCTTCAGCTCTCTTGACTGTACCGTAAAACTGAAGGCCGCAGTGTATGCTGACTCCAAAGTCGCCGCTAAGCAGTCTACAGCCAGCACCAAAGCTACAGCGCATGTTAAAAATATTCTCACACTACACTCTGTGTCCAAATACATAAAACAATTGCAAGAACTTTCATTTTACGGCGTATGCACCGATGCATCGAACCACAAGTCTGGAAAGATGTTTCCTCGAGTTGTTCAGTACTTAACTGAGACTGACGGAATCCAACAAAAGCTGTTGGAGGTTGATTCGCTGAGTAACGAAACATGGGAGACAATTGGGAAGTTTTGTCTAAACACTTTAAGACAACTGCAGTTTCCATTAAATGAATAAATCGCTTTTTGTAGAGGCAATACCAATAACTCCGGAGGGCTTCATCGACGCGGCCAGTGGATTGTGTTACATCAAATTTAAGAAGAACCAGGAAAACATGTAGAACGAACTGGATGCCTTGCCCATAATCTCCACAATGCTGTTCGTATGTAAAGCGCTGCTGGAGTCGTAACTGTCTACAATGAAACAATCGTCATGAAAATATTTAAATATTTTTCAATGTGCACGATGACAGAGAAGCTGAAAGAGGTCTGCTTATGCGTTGATGTAAGTCATCAGACTCTTCTATCTCACTCAAAAACATGGTGGCTGTCGTCAGTGCCCTCAGATGAAAGAATTATTAAGCTCTGAATTCAATTAAAACAATTTTGTGACTCCGAAGATGGCCACCTAAAGTAATTTCAGATTTTTTCAGTATTCCGATCAGTGAAATTTACTTTATATTTCTGCAGACAAGCTTGGCTCTGTTTGAAAAATATTAAAAGCGTGGAGAAAGATAAAGTCTCCATAGCTGAACTAAGAAATAATTGACACTCAAAGATGCCTGAATGAAAGGAAGACTGCCAATTTTATTGGTATGCAAACCAAGATGGGTTTAAACAAATTACAGAATGAGAACCCTAACCAAGAAATAATCAATTTCATTTCGAAATTTGAGGAAGAGGTAGTGGCTTTCTATAACACAAAATTTGATTACTTGGAGAAATGGGCTCTTTCTTTTAATAAATATCAAGTATTTGGTTGGATGATGCATTCTGGAACCCCAGACTGCGTGTTGATTGAAAACACTGTTATAACCTGACTAGAAATGTGTGAAGATTTCGGGCAACTATTGTTTCAGGAACATATACATACATACATACATATATATATATATATATATATATATATATATATATATATATATATATATATGATGAGCTTTCTAGAAATTAAGCGTGTCTCGGAAGACTGGAAGTGTAAACACTCTGTGGAAGAAATGTGGATTTACTTTTTTAAGGAAACCGAAAAATCCTGAACGCAAATGCCGGCTGCTAAAATTATGCAAGTATTTTTTCTCTATTCCCGCACAAAACGGCACTGTGGAAAGAGCGTTTTCGCTGATGCCGGACCAGTTGACTGATGAAAGAAATCGACTGCTCCCTGGGACTGTGGAATCAGTCTTACAGTGTCAGTTTAACTACGAACTGACTTGCATGAAGTTTTATAAATACGTAAAAGGAAAAAAATGAGATGTTGGAAAAGGGTAAATCTTCCGAAAAATATGTTGTACCAACTACTTCTGCCACAACCAGTTCCAAGTAACAGTGGTCTAAATAAAAAATAATTATATTAAATAAATTTTTTACGTCATTTCTACATACCCATCTCAGACTTTACCGACGAGGTGCCTGCTAGATATGGCAATCCTAACTGACTCATAACTCATGCTATTTCCTGTGATGTCACGGGAATATATCAGATCCATTAATGGAGATTTATACGAACTGGTAGAATCAGATGTTTGCATGTCAAACAGGATATTTTCTTTAGTACTTTCACTACGACATATCCAACGACATAGGCCTATGATGAACGTTTAACAGAATTAAGTTGTGTTTCTGAAAACTATGAGCACTCTTAGTTTAAATTTTCAAACTTAGACTATATTGAGTTTTAATTATTATTGAAAGTGGTTTAGGGAAAATTTAAATTTTACTTTTCTAACTAGGTAATATTAGATTATTTTAATACTGGTAGGTGCATAAGGCAATAACTATTAAACACAAAACGACTTACGTTGTATTTCGAGAGTAGCAGCTAGTACTTTATGTTGACAGTATCAGCAGGCAACTGTTTTCACCTTCGCTATGTGGTGAATTTGGTGTTGTCTGCGAAGTTTCCCACACTGACAATGCTGTTCTGTCCATATCTGTGTTGGTACATGAAGGTACCATTAATAAACTAGTTTTCAAAATTCTATTCATGCTAAAGGTCACTGTTCCGCAATCCAGCATGTCGTTACCGCCGGCTGTTAATAGCATTCCACTAAAGAACATTTCTGCACAGTCACTGTTAAAACTGCGACTGAGGACAAAGTGAAATCCTCTATTTAGCAAATATTTTGTGCATTCGACTGTCGAGATGGTTGTAAGTTTAATGGTTTCGTAAGTTTCATTACTTAGGAATTGCTTCTCAGATGTAGTGCTTTCGTTTTTAAAGGAGTCTGGATACCCCAAAAATTGACTCTGTAGCCACTTCGTCGTCAACTTCTGGGTTCTGTCATCATTGGGAGAACGTGTATGGTGTGATGTAGTGCTGACATAATGAAGTGTGTGCCTTTTTACACGTACTCCATATATTTTATTACAGCTCCTGAAGAAGTAAAATCCAAATCCTTCTTCTGAATAGCAACCTGAAGCTTTAGTGTAGCAATTAATTCTGGTGAAAATACCTGCTTCACACGCTTAACATTCATTTTCTCGAAGTTTTCTAGAAAGAAAACTGACAGGTTTATAATTTCAGAAGCTTGTAGTTGGTACAGCTGTTTTACGCATTTCCCAGAAATCATTACCTCACTATCAAACATACTTCTGTCTAGCAAGAGAGACCTCGGACTCTTTGAAAAGTGATACTGGTCGAAAGCTAGAAAGAGCGGCCGTTCACAATTTTCTGGACGTGGCACTTTAGGGGACATCATTGTAGGTACTTCCACACAACCTTTTCATCGTTGTGACGTTCATTTTGCGATCATCTGTTACCAAGCGTAGCACAAAAAACCCACATTGTTCTATTTCGTGAATCACAGGCAATGTAAGCTTATGCAGCTGTGCACTAAACAGCTGCTTAGTGAAGAAATACGCTGCTGGCAACCTGAACTTGGTCGAAAATTTGCTTATTATGAAGCTCAACAAACGATCGACTAGAATTGGTAATTTCCTTTGCACACATTGTTGTGACTAGCTACCATTCTCAAGCTCCCGAGTCTGCATTTTATCTGGCACACTGGAGTTGTTGCTTAATTGACATTAGTTACTAAGCTCCACCTCTTCCTGCTTCCAATCTTGACTTTACCAAAGGCGTAACTACTGTTTCTTGCGATATATCACCAACAAAACGAGAAGGAACATGACTACTGGGTAATTTCAGCATAAAATCTCTGGCATATTTGTAGCTTTTGGGAGAACAGTATTGCCAAATGAAGTACTGTTTCATTGCTTCCCTACTCCAATGAGACGATTTTTTTACTAACATTTTTTATTTGCTCCAGTAAGAATTCTATTGTAGACTTGTTGCTTTCTTCCTATGTTAATTATTCCAGGTTTTCATGATATGTGTTATTTTCATACTGTGCAAGTCGTTTTGACAGGACGTGAATGTTACGTTCCTGGGTCTATATTTTTTGTTTATTCTTCATGTTTTAATTTTTGTGATCTTAGTTCTTTTTCCAAGGCTTTTATATTGGAAAGCACGTCATCTTTTGTTTGAACTGCAACTTCAGTGAATGAATTTAATAGAATAATAGTACTGATTTCTTGTGCAGAGCTTGCGCTTCTTTTACATTTACAACACACCTGATTATTTGGAGGCTGCTTTTCAGTTTGTAGCCAAGATAATATTGCTACTGGAATTTTAAGTAGAGGATAATTTGGAAATCTGCTGCAAATACAGTATTACCTGTTCTCAGAATCTTTCTCTTGGAACCAGATTTATGGTCAGCTTCGGTGAAATGTCAGCTACAAACTACTGATCAAATTAACAGCGTATTTGGCGTGATATAGTCTCGAGAAATCACTCATAACCACGCATTTCTGAGGTCATTACCAATTGGACATTCATGGTAACTTATACCACTACCTTTTACTTTCTCGTTCTTACAGAACGGCACACAACAATAAGACATCTGTAAGGAATAATGAGTGTATTTCGGACTATTGTATAACAGAAATGTAGTTACCAATGTACTTTTGTGACAAATTTTCACACTATCAACAGCATGCACAACGGTGGTACAAATGCAGATACTACGGCAATATTGTCAGCCTTATATGCTTTCTTTATTGGTTACGTTCATTAAAAGCTGACTTCAGTTAATCATCAAACACAATAAATCCACTAAATAACACATTGATGAGCCGGAACAGTATGTCCACCCACCTAATTGCTGTTATGGCACAGAATAGTAAGGGGTTGAAAAATTAGAAAATTTTATTGAAACTCATTCATCTTGCTACAAGGAAAGTGCGGTCACGCCAGAGGTGGAGACAGAACCAGGAAATAAACAATATGTTGCAAGTGGGTCAGGCTTCAGCACGTTACAACACCATGCTGAGGGGGAGAGGGCGGGCTCAACAGAAAATACAACCTCTGACAAGTTCGGTGAATGAAGTCAGAACGGTCGATCGGGCAACACTGACGACTCACAACGCCGTAACTGCCTAGGGACCGGAGTGGGCAACCTGCCCCCACCGTGGTCCAGTTGAGCATCGTGTGTGTTCCGTGTTAGACCTGTTGGACGAAATGCTTGTTCAATGCGTTGGTTCTGAACTGAGAATAGGGCAATGAACAAGCAAAGCATCAATTTAAAGTTTTGTTTTAAGCTTAGAAAGAGACTGAAAGAAACGCATACAATGCTGGTACTGTCCATGAAGTGTGTGTACGAGTGGTTCGCCCGTTTTCCAGGAGGCTGGGAAAATGTTTCTGACAATCCCCGTAGCGGACGAACGGCGACCGCGTCAGTGACGAAAATATTGAGAAAGTAAGGACATTAATCAAGAACGACCGTCGATTAATTGCGCGAATGATGGCGAATGAACTGCAGTGAACCGTGAATCCGTGCGAAAAATTCTTACCCAGGAGTTAGGGAGGAGGAAAACGTATTGTCGGCTTGTGCCACATCACTTGACTGACGATCAGAAGCAGGCACGTTTAGAAGTTTCACAGCATTTTGTCGAAACGCTGGATGCGACATCCAATTTCTTGAACCGTATTGTCACTAAGGAAGAAACCTGGTGTCTCCAGTACGACCCTGAAACGAAACGGCAAAGCATAGAATGGCGTTCTCCGACATCACCTCGTTGGAAAAAGGTCAGAGCCGAAAACTCATGAATCAAAAAGATGCTCATCATCTTTTTCGATAGTCAAGGTATTATCCACAAGGAATTTCTACCTGAGGGAATGACGTTGAACGCTACACGGTGCGTTGAAACTTTGACCCGTTTCATGCAACCCCCCCCCCCCCCCCCCCCGCCCCCCAGCACGCATAACAAGGTTCCTGTTTCTTTCTTTTTTTTTTTTTTCATGACAACCATCGCCCACACACGACCAATATCGTCAAACAGTTCTGGTAAAAAAAGGGGGTGGTGCAACTTGAACGTCCGCCATACTCACCGGATAACAATCCTACAGCCTTATTTCTATTCTCTCGACTCAAACTCGCTTTGTAAGGAAAGAGATTTGACGATATTCCTGACATCCAACGTAATGCGACGCAGCTTTTGAACTCCGTGCATAGTTTTCAGGACATATGTCGCAGAGATCAGCGGCGCATAGTTGACTATTTCGGAGGACAGTAAGGTAACTGTAGTTCATAGTTCATCTACGTTAAAGTTATAGGACTATTCACCTAAGTTTATTGTCAGAGGTTGTAGCACAGGACAGAAAGACATCGGAAACGTGACACGCAGATTCGTTAGCTCGAAAATGGGCATCAGCGAACCTACACGGCAATTAAGAGCCTGTTAAGCGAATATGGCAGAATAAAAAGAACACATGTGGTCTCTACGAACCGAGCATCGCGTCATAGACTCACGTTAGCTCCTCTTAAAAACTCGTGTTGATCATTGGGATCGATGGAATTCATAGCAATAGCACTCTATTTCATGTTTACGATACTGTGGCGTATCAATATCCTAGATATTCCAGAACAGTTTACGAACCAGCCGAAGATGTATCTGAGATGACGGTCTTCACCTGATGACCTTCATACGGTTCCCCGCCTACCATTGCTGATGGAGAAGCTGACTGTCTTCCGACAACACCACATCGAGGATTGCTTACAGCAACAAACTTCATCGCAGAAACCGGCAGCACGGTCTCGAGGGCTCCACGTACCTGTTCAGCACTAAGGCGCCTCTGGGTGATGAAACCTACATGGCTGGCAGGGAGGAAATCGACTGACCACACGACTTCCGGCAACACCACATCGTTTATGGGTCACCAAGGGTCAACACAGAATTCGGAGTGGAACTGAGCACACCCTAGTAGCTAGCACGAGACCATTCGTGCTGGACCATAGCAGCGCCGGCAGCGCGTCGCAGCGCGAGATCACTCGTTCGTCGCCTGGGCCTGCAGACGAGGAGCTGACTCGGCAGCCGTCAGCGAGAACGTAACACGCAGCTGAAAGAGGCATCGGCTATAGCGCCGGTGTGGAACAAGATAACTGTAAACACTGTTAATAAATAACGGAATTTTGACAATGTTTTCTTAGCGTCAGAGGCGCTCCACAGGTACGCAACTGCTCTCCTGACGTCCTGCAGAGTTATTTCCGCTCGGCCTCTCTGTACCACGTTTTGCACGGATTACAGTAGCGACGCTTCCTGGCATGGAAACAATGAGTCCTTGGTAGGTCGCTGGAGGGAACTGGAACCGCATCTGCTCACATAAGTCACGCCACGTTCAATCACATCCCAGATGTGTTCGATCGGGCTCAGATCTGTCGAGTTGGGGGTCCAGAACATCAATTGGAACTCGCCATTGTGTTCCTCGAACCGCTTCACCACACTCCTGGCCTTGTGACATGCCGCATTATTTTTTTTGAAAAATGCCATTGCCGTCGGGAAACATGATCGTCATGGAGGGGCGTACATGGTCCTCAACCAGTGTACCATACTCCTTAGCCGTCATCGTATCTTGCACAAGCTTCACCGAACCTATGAATGTCCACTAGAACGTTCCCCAGAGCACAAAAGGAGCTGCCGCGAGCTTGTCACCGTACGGGTGCCAAGGAGCTCATCTCCTAGAAGATGACGGATTTGCGTCCTTCCATTGTAACCTCCCCTTGAAAATTTTAATAATCAGTGATTGTAAAAAAATGTGCCAGATGTTGTCTTCCCACAAAAGTATATAATAAAAATGAGTCAAGCGTAACCTGCTTGCAAAATTAAAGAATAATAATGGCCCAAATGTAAACTCCCCACAAAAATTAAGGAATGATGATTGATCATTAAACCACAATAATGTTAATTAAATAATGAACCATGAACTGAATATAACATCTCAACAGCAATAATTAAACCTGATAAATCTTATAAGGGCAGCAGCGCTGACCTTCGGCCCTGTGAAATAATTAAACCTGAACACAAAAACCAAAATTCTTACCTCAGTAAACTGCATCTATATCTGCTCTTATATTTCGGCACAGCTCCGTGCAATGCTGGCGTATATTTAATTTTGATTCTTGGAGGAAATGCATAGGAAATATTCTTTAAATTGAAATGAATGTTTTTTCTTCAAAAGGGTGGAAAAATTCTTTAAATTAAAATGATTACTTTTCTTTAAAGGATTTACTTTATAAACAATTATTATTGGGGCATTTCTTGAACAAATTAACTACAGTTACCATACATTATTAGCTGAGCGCAATGCTGCTTCATTACCTTCAACAATAATACACATCGTCCACCACAATTCTGACCAGATTCGGAAGAACAGCACGCCGTCGACGCATGGCGACGCCTGCTCAGTACGACCGTTCACTCGCTACAACTACTGCCGACTGACTACTACTGCAGACAGAGTGCAACTCGCAACTGAACACTCGCGCGGTCAAGCGCAGACTAGCAAAGATAAAATAACTCTCTGGTCAGAGATTCTGTCATGCCTCGCCATCGCTGGTAATGAATACGTATGAAACGTACGCGTTTCATAACCCTCCACTGGGGGGGGCAAAAATTTGGCAGCGATGGTGAGTCATTTGTACTTGCCATGAGCAACAATTTTTTTTTAACTAACTAACTTTACAATCACAGAATATACAGATATATAGGTGTAGAACATGAAGTAAATATACTGCACATGCACCGAGTACAGAACGTATCAGACAATGACAAAATATATATACAATGAGTAGAAATCATGTTAACAAAATGACAAAAATGCACATGCACTGTAGTTCACAACATATTTGCAAATCACAAAATGTATATGCAATGAGCACATATCATATTGATAAATGACAAATGTGCACACGCACTGTAGTACAGAACATATCAGAAAACCACAAAATGTATACGTAACGAGTACAAATGGCATAAAGTGCACACGCACTGTAAAATTCTCTAATATTTTTACAACAAATAAACCTAATGAGTACAAATCACATTGACAAATGACAAAAGTGTACACGCACTGAAGTAGTGAACATAACAGGAAATCACAAATGTATAGGCAACGAGTACAAATCATATTGAGAAATGACAAAAGTGCACACGCACTGAAGTTCAGTACAAAACATATTAACAAATGGCAAAAGTGCACACGCACTGTAGTTCAGAACATATCAGCAAATCACAAAATGAGTACAAATCATATTAACAAATGGCATAGAGTGCACACGCACTGTAAAACTCTCTAATATTTTTCTACAAGAAATAAACATATCAAGGAGTGAAATAAAGTGCACATGCATTATAGAAGTCTTTAGTAATTTCGGGACAACTGATCTTATTAACAAATGAAAGGAAGTGCACACGCACTGTATATGACTTTTTCATTTTACAAGAATTAGGAAAGGATTAGGAAGGATTGCGTCATGGTTGTAACACTTTAGGTTGCATGCAGCTGCACTGAAAGTCCGTATCTTTCTACAGAAAAACAACACCAAGTGAGACAATCTGAAGCTCTTTTCCTTGAAGTATTAATCAGTGTAGCCAAGACACTGAAATGTCATAATAATATTCCATGTTATCATTTTGCTAGTACATTAGGTACACCAAACAGTGGGACCATAATAACATCTCCATAGCTCAAAGTGGTGGACAGCATGTCGTGTCAACACCATGTTCTTGTAAAGTAGACCAACGTCGAATTAGTGCAAAAACCAAATATAGTGCTCCATGATCATGAGGATAGACAGGACAAATGGATATTGCAGTAATTTCTGGTAATTAGGTCAGAAGGTGAAGGACATTAAGTCACAAAGTAGTCTTCATTGAGAATTACACTAGTAATGGGTGGCACTCATCGCCCAGTTACTGAACATTTCTGTACCATGTATGTAGTATTACAGAATAATGTTCATAAAATTAACTGAATATAGTAATTATTGGCACTCATTGTCTAATTGTAAACCATCAGAAGTCATCATTCAAAATATAAGCTAATGAATGGCATAGTATTAACATAATTCACTTAATTATAGTAATTATTGGTATCATGGGTAATCTTATTACAATAAACAGTGGCATTCATTGGCCAGTTACAAAGCATCATTTTTTTGTATTATTAAGAAGTCCTTATTGAAAATGAGTTAATTATTGGCATAGCATTTATACATAATTAGTCTAATTGTACTAATCATGGGCATCATAGGTAATCTTATTACAATAAACAGTGGCATTCATTGGCCAGTTACAAAGCATTTTTTTTCTTTTTTGCATTATTCAGAGGCCATTATTGAAGTGACATACTATTCAGAGCTGATCAGTATTATTCATAACTCTCTTAAATTAGTAGCATTATTTGGGACTGGTAATTACTTTGTTTGCTTTTGAGTTATTGCTGCAAATGAAGATGTGTAACGTCATTCGTCATGAGTCAGCTGTAGCAAGGTTATGAGACAAGGGAATATATGTGATCACATTTATAAATGATAGACACAACTGGGTAAAAAAAAAATAATGCAAGTACTAGAACAGGTTTACTAAGTAACAGGTTTAGTGAGTATCATGAAAAGCTTCTCCTGGAAGAAATACAAAATGGATTATCGAGCTGAAAGAAGAAACGCATATTATGCTGAAAAGTAGTGAACTTCGAATTAACAGGTAGTGAAATGTGTATAAAAAATATGTGTGTTCCCTAGCTGTCCTTTCCAAAACCTTCAGTCATCCTACTATGCAATATAACACAAACTGTCAAAACGAACTGCAACAAATACTTAAATAACTACATAGCATAAATACATAAACTTCAACATTATCCTCATCTGTAAAGAAAAAACTTCATTATCCATCACTTCATTATCCATATTACCATAACTCCATTATTATCGTCACCTGTAAAGAAAAGCTTCATTATTCATAGTAGCATATTCTTCATCATTATTCATCATCAGTCATTATCATCTGCAAAAAAAATCACTTCATTATTCATTACACAACTATTCCTTATTTCTAGCATATTTCCTCACTAAAACTAAGATGTGAAGTTCTGTCTGACAGTCTGCATCAATCGCTTCGTATTCTGAAAGAAAAAATTAGTTAAGACTGCTATTCTGCGATGTGTATAGTATATTCTTGATAATGCTTGTTAATTCTGATCCATTTACTTTTCGTCACGAAGTATTGCATCCTCTTTCGTTCATTCCGAAGGTGAAATTCCCATTTCTGTTTAATTTATTTCCTTTACACGTTATTTTCTTTCTGAAAATGATGAACAAAGATTAATGTCTTGCATTTAAATCATATACCCATTAAATAAAAACTGGTTTCTAGTGATAATTTGAGCATACAGCATACCATGACAGAAAACGTAATATGTCAAAAAACATAGACAGTGTTCAGATGCAAAAATGTACACGGAATATCACAAAGCAGCAGCAAAAATGTAAAACAGTCACGATGTTGAGATATCATAGGGCAAAAATGTCAAAGTCAACTGGTGTGTGTTATATCTTAACTATTTCACAGTGCATACAAACAAAACATGAAAACAATCGTACATACATAAAAAAATGATGAGAAGAAATGTGACCTTCTTTGTGTTCAGCTTGTATGTTGTGTAGTTAATAGAGGCGAGAATTGAAGACTTTAATGGGGAGAGAATTTAATAAAATTAATATGTCACTAGATAAAATTGCATAATTATTCATAAGATACGTAAGTTTACTGGAAAAATATGCACAGCCTGATGTGTAATGACAAGAAGAGCGACCTGCTAACCTTACCTTGCCGGGCACTTGCCAAGAAAAAATACGATAATCATCAGTAAGTGTTCATGTGAATATAATTGCATAAGTGGTCATAAAAAAATTAGGAAATGGCATTATAGTGTGATAAATCATAAAGTATCTTCATTCAATAAGAGGTTTGACGTTCAATATGTGGTGGTTTCCTTTCGATTTTCTGGTTCTCAGAGTTTCGACGTGTACAACATTGGGGTGAGGAATGCTGCGAATCCGATATGGACCTGCGTATAGAAGTTCAAATTTACTGCACTTACCTTTTATTTTGTTGGATAAATAGTGTGTTCGTACTAATATCTTCTGTCCTACGTGAATGTCACGGCGTATACAAACCTGTTTTTGCTGTCTTCTCCGGCGCTCTGCGGCACGTTTGATGTTGTTCAGCGCAATGTCAATTATTTCATGGTGTCGTAGTCGACGAGATGTAGGAAAGCTTACTAATTCTTTAATTTTGTTATGTGGTTCTACATTTTTCAGTATAACAGACGGAGATAGCATAGTGGATTCATTTGGTATGGAATTAATTACATCCTGGAATGATTGTATGTGTGTGTCCCAATCAATATGTCTTTTATGGCAGTATATTCTACACAGTTTACCAATTTCTTTCATTAATCGTTCACAAGGGTTCGAAGAAGCATGGTACCTGGATATATAGATCGGAGAAATGCTTCTAGCTCGTAACATACGTGTCCATATAGCAGATCGAAACTGTGGTCCATTGTTGGAAATTACTTTCAACACATGCCCTACATGAAATAGAAAATGTTTTACAAATGCTTTCGAAACAGTTTTAGCAGTAGCTTTGCGTAACAGAGTGAAGGTAACAAATTTTGAAGTGAGTTCAACAGCGACAAAGATGTAGCAAAAACCTCTATTAGTTCTGGGAATCGGACCAAAAATGTCTACAGCGGCCATATGTCTCAATTTAACAGGTACAGTGGGATATAATGGAGGAATATGTGAAGTCGTGTCTGACTTAGCTTTCTGGCAGATTTTACATGACGCTAAAACTCGTCGTATACGTTTCTCCATGTTGGCAAAATAACAGTTCTGTCTCAGTATAAGAAAACATTTTCTAGCTCCGTAATGTGCGTAACTTAAATGAGTATACCAGATTAATTTGTTAACAAGTTCGTCTGGAATACATAATAAACAATTGTTGCTGTCAGTATGAGAGCGGCGAAACAGAATGTTATTGCGTACAGTATAATGGTTTCTAAATGTAACATTATTCCTATCTTGCCAAAGGTGTTTAATTTCTTTCCACACGTTGTCTTTACTCTGCTCTTGTGCTATGTCTTGTAATGACGACGAAATGAAATTTTCAAATGCAAATTGTTGACTGTACATGACGCTGAAATTTGCTTTGCAGAAGTTGGTTGCGATGTCTTGCTGATTGTTGCCGAGAGAACGAGATAGTGCGTCTGCTACAACATTTTGTGTGCCGGGAATGTGAACAATTGTAAAATTAAATTCCTGTAGATAAAGTTTCCATCTACTTAATCTGTCGTGTGTGAATTTAGCCGAAAGTAAAAATTGTATCGCTCTATGGTCTGTATAAACGGTGGTATGTCTTCCATAAAGAAAATGCCGAAATCTGGTAAAAGCCCAAACAACACATAATGTTTCCAGTTCTGTAACAGAATAATTTCGTTCAGCAGGCGACAAAATGCGAGTTGCAAATGCGATGTTTTTAATTACTGTACAACCATCTTCTTCAATTTCCTGAAAAATATGTACGCCTAAAGCGGTGTTAGAACTGTCGGCAGCAATGGAAAAATTTCTGGTAAGATCTGGGTGCGATAATAGTGGTGCATTCAACAAAGCTTCTTTCAGGTTCACAAATTCAGAATGTGCTTGCCTATCCCAAGACCAAATAGTGTTTTTACCTGTCAATTGACATAATCTAGGCGTGTCTAAAGCAGAGTAATGAATAAATTTACGTAAAAAGTTAATTAAACCCAAAAAACTGCGTAGTTGTTTCTTCGCCGTAGGAACAGTAATGTCACGTAAAGCTTGAAGTTTTTCCGGGTCAGGCGTAATGCCTTCTGCTGAAATTACATGTCCAAGAAATTTTATAGAAGTTTTACCAAAGTGTGATTTACTGAGATTAACAGTAAGTCCTTGTGCACGAAAAGTTTGCAACAGTTGTTCAAGAATCAGATTGTGTTCAAACCAGTTAGATTCTGCAATAAGAATGTCGTCTACGTACGTTGTAATTCTGTCTTTAAGTTCTGTCGGAAGTATTGTATTCAAACCGTGAATAAAAGCTGCAGAAGAAATAGTTAAACCGAATGGTAATTTACAAAATTGATAACAGTCACCAAAACAGAGAAAAGCCGTGTACTTTCTGCAGTTCGGATGAAGCTGAATTTGCCAAAATCCCGATTTCAGATCTAATGTAGAATAAATAGCAGTACCGTGAAATTTCTGTAGTAGTTCCTCCAGTGTCTGTGGTCGATCTGTTTCATTAATAATTATGTCATTGATGTGACGTGAATCAAGCACGCGGCGAAGTGAGCCATCTTTTTTCTTAACAATATGGAGCGGGTTTATGTATGGACTAACTGCCGGTTCAATGCTTCCCTGGTCAAGCATATCTTACAATTCTTTCTTAACTTGCTCTCTATGAATATACGGAATAGGATAATGTTTGGCTTTAAATGTGTCGTGCTGTTTGACTTGAAATTCATACATAAAGCCGGACATAGTACCAGGAACGTTGTCAAAAACTGGAGCTTGCTGTAAAAGAATTTTGCGTAGTTGCGTGCGTTCGTCGTCTGTATTTGCACTGCTATGTTTAACTTTATCAGAAATCATCTGCATACCGTCGTAGTCAGCTTCGTCTGGAGTATTATAGTTATGTACGTACGTATCTGTGAACAATGTGGAATTACAGTCTATGCTACGTGATACGGAAATGACCTCAGTACAATTAATTGTTTGTTCTTCCGCAGATAAAGAGTGCTGAAATTCTAAAGCCAATTGTACATTTTCATCCTTCAACATTAAATAGGAATTTTGAAAGTCAATAATTGCGTCGTGTTGTACCAGAAAATTCGTACCTAAAATAACGTCTGTTGTCAATAAGGGAACAATCCAAAAATTTGAGTGAAATGTGTGACCTGCAATACAAAATGATAAATGTGTCTGTAATTTAACGTCTACTCCTTTACTCGATACTGCTCCTTTCACTTTCGTTTTGCCTAATGGCAATGTAGGCTAGGTATTCACTTTGTTACACTCGTTGAAAGTTTCTTCATTTATTACTGACATAGGTGATCCGGAATCGATTACTGCTGAAAATTTCGATGAACCAATTTTAATTTCGATGACAGGGTGTGAAATGGTTTTCTGAACAATTGGTCTTTCCTGCAAAAGAGTGTCTCGGATATCGTCAAAAGTAATAACATTTTCGTGAACAATATTCTGCGTGTCTAAAGTAGTGCTTGTGTTACTGGAAGATGCGACCTGTACTGTATCTAGTCAAATTCTATCTGACGTGTTATTATTTTCGGGAGGATGCTGTGGCATTTCCACTACTTGAACTGTTCTGTTATTTCTTCCAGACGTATTACGCTCTGGATGATACCTACTGTCTGGTTCATTCATGATAATATGTTCTTGTGGATGATTTTGCTGTTCGTAAGACCGACTGTCATTAAATGTACGTTGAAAATTGTGCTCATTGTTTTTACGTCTGTCGTGATAGTCATTCCTATAAGGTGCATTGCGAAAGGAATTGAAATACTGTGTTTTCTGCACGTAATTATTTCCTTGCTGGCGTGCGTTACTATTTGTTGTAGCTGGGACTATACGTGCACGCGGCGAAACATTAAAGCTTGGTTGACCTTGTGCATTACCTTGTTGGTTAGGTATGCTAACCGGCTGACTTTCATACTGTTGCGCTGAAAAAGTCTATTATTACCAAAATGTGTTCGCTGTTGCTGATAATCATGACGATACTGATAATTAAAATTCTGCCTGTTATCAAAATTCTGTTGGTTGACGTTCCTAAGGCGTCTGTTACCTTTGCTATTGAAATTACGTGGCTGATCGTAATTGCTGTACATTTCTTGTCCTTGGTTATTATAAGAAAAATTTTTGTTTATAAAGGAATAATCCGATTGCTGTACTTCCAAAAGCTGTAACAGATCTCTGAATGCCGAAATATTTTCCTTCTGTTGACCCGTTAAAAGTGACACTCTTAATGACCGTGGTAATATAGAAATGCATAATTCTATAAGTGCAGATTCACTGTATGGTTCACTTAAGTACTGATTTTGTTGGACCATGTGCTCAAAAAATTGTGTGACACTGGGAAAATTTGAGTTCTCATAATTTGGTAAACTAATTAATTGATCCTTAATTCCGCGCTGTGTCGTCTTTGACCAATATGCTGACAGAAAAGCATTCTGAAATTCTTCTTCCGAATAGCATTGTCTTGCGATCGGTCTCATACGAGTTGTCGGTTCGCCTTCCAAAAAACTACAAATAAATTCAAATTTATGTGTTACAGGCCAAGTCGGTGGAAAAGCAAAGCTAAATTGTTGTATCCAATCCAGGGGGTGAATCTGTGTTCTGTCATTTTTAAATATTTTAAATTTTCTCACTGGTAGAAAATGTTTGTAATCAAAATTATCGTCTCTGTATGTCGGAACCGGTTCAGGATTGAATGAAAATCTATTTGACTGGGACTGTTCGGAATCTAACTCACATACTCTTTGTAGATTACCTAAATTAGACTGGCTGTGTGAGTGTGAGAAATGTTCGGAATTCGCCGTATGCTGTGACGTGTTATTAACTGAAATATTTTTTATCTCTGTTACCTCTTGCTGTAAACTTGACAATTTTCTATGTAATGTGTTATTAGACGAATCGATCTCATTGATTGTCTGCTGTAAATTTTGGAATTCAGGTGTTTGGTTAAACAAAATTGGTGCAGTATCTTCTGATTTGCTGTCATTATTATTTTCAATAACATCAATACGACTGGCCAATTCATCACATTTTTCAGTCAGTATTTTTACCTGATCATCGTTTTTAGTGTCAGAAGCATTAATTTGTTTTTGTATTTTACGTGTGGTTTCGCTCAGTTTCTTAACGTCTGCTTTGATGACATCAGAATCCTGTGTTAGTTCTAATTGTTCGAGTCTGTCTGTCACTGTCTGAAAGTCTGCTGTGTGTGTGTCTGTTTTCGATTTAAGATCGGAAATTTCATCACGTAATTCTGTGTACAACTGCTTGATGGTATTAATTTCGTCGGACACTGTAGCAATATTGTTGTCTACGTATGTTTTTGATTTCGCGAACAATTTACATTTATCTTCTTGTGTCTGTGCGGTGATTGTTTCCATGACTTGTTGTTCTATTTTATTCTGTTCCTGTATAAATTTACGGAAACGCGTATCACTGTTCTGTAGGTGAAGATTAAAACGTTCGTCAATTTACTGTTCTGTTGCTCGAATTTCGCGTCTATCTTTGCATCCATTGTGCGCAAAAGTTCTGCTGTCATTAATTTAAACTCGTCGCGTAATTGTGTTGCTTTTTCAGAGCATTGTTTACCGACTGCACTAATTTCGTCTCTACGTGATTCTGTTGTAGCTGTTTGCATATCCCTTAATTCTTGAGCAACAGATCTAATTTCTTCACTACTTTTCCTAGCGCAAGCCTCAATTTCTTCACATAATTGTTCTTTAGTATCATGACACTGCGCAGCAACGGCTGTAATTTGTTCACTAAGCTGTCTGGAATTGTTGTCTAATTTTTCATTAAGGTTGTCATGTTTTTCGCTAAGTTGTTTGAAATTTTTATCTAGTTGTTGTTTGAAATTTTCTTTAAGGTCGTCTTGTTTTTCATTAAGTAGTTGCTTGAAATCTTCACAAAGTTTTTTTAGATTGTTTTCTTGTCTTTCATTCTGTTGTAGCAATATTGCCATAATTTGATCAATTCTAAAATGAACATCTCTATTCTCTGTACTGTGTGATGGTGTATCTGCAATTGTCACGTTTTGTGTATCAATTTGCACATTCCGTGATTCTTGAAAATGTTTGCTAATCGGATGAGCACTGTTAGTCACTACACCGGAATTAAATAGATCTGTCGTACTCTGATTATACTGTTCATTTCCGTTAGAAAAATTTGTCTGTAAATTTTGCAAACCGGTTGTGTTAAGTTGGGCAGCGCTCACTGCAACAGAACGCCCCGCGTCATCAATTGTTGTCAAACTAACAGAGGACACAATTGAGTTCGTCTGTTCATCACTAGGATCAAAATCATTATTGGTGGTCAGTACACACTGATTGTCTGTAAATGGAGGATTGTCATCATTATACTGCATGTCGCAAGTACTATCGGTCAAGTTGTTTAACTCGGTTATTTCACTCACTATACTTCGCGATGTACTATTAACAGTTTTTCGCGGCATTTTTACACAAATCAAGATTATTCACTAATGAAACAATCACAATGCAAAATCCAACAAACACTATACAACAAAGAGCAACAAACTGCCGATGATCTGTGGAAGAAAGTGACAAAGTTAGTAAAAGCGTTGCGCCAAATGCTGATTATATTAAGTAAATAAGAGCGGATATCTGACTACTTATCAGAAGATTCACAAAGAAATACGATCCTGGCAGGGTCGCCAAGTGTAACCTCCCCGTGAAAATTTTAATAATCAATTATTGTAAAAAAATGTGCCAGATGTTGTCTTCCCACAAAAGTAAATAATAAAAATGAGTCAAGCGTAACCTGCTTGAAAAATTAAAGAATAATAATGGCCCAAATGTAAACTCCCCACAAAAATTAAGGAATGATGATTGATCATTAAACCACAATAATGTTCATTAAATAATGAACCATGAACTGAATATAACATCTCAACAGCAATAATTAAACCTGATAAATCTTATAAGGGCAGCAGCGCTGACCTTCGGCCCTGTGAAATAATTAAACCTGAACACAAAAACCAAAATTCTTACCTGAGTAAACTGCATCTATATCTGCACTTATATTTTGGCACAGCTCCGTGCAATGCTGGCGTATATTTAATTTTGATTCTTGGAGGAAATGCATAGGAAATATTCTTTAAATTGAAATGAATGCTTTTTCTTCAAAAGGGTGGAAAAATTCTTTAAATTAAAATGATTACTTTTCTTTAAAGGATTTACTTTATAAAAAATTATTATTGGGGCATTTCTTGAACAAATTAATTATAGTTACCATACATTATTAGCTGAGCGCAATGCTGCTTCATTACCTTCAACAATAATACACACCGTGCACCACAATTCTGACCAGATTCGGAAGAACAGCACGCCGTCGACGCATGGCGACGCCTGCTCAGTACGACCGTCCACTCGCTACAACTACTGCCGACTGACTACTACTGCAGACAGAGTGCAACTCGCAACTGAACACTCGTGCGGTCAAGCGCAGACTAGCAACGATAAAATAACTCTCTGGTCAGAGATTCTGTCATGCCTCGCCATCGCTGGTAATGAATACATATGAAACGTACGCGTTTCACCATCGCTACGACGAAGAAGGTATCGGGATTCATCAGACCACGCAACGTTCTGCCGCTGCGCCAACGTCCAGTGCCGATGGTGACGTGCCCATTCCCGTCGTAGTTGTCGATGTCGTGATATTAACATTGGCACATGCATGAGTTGGCGGCTATGCAGAAGTGTTCAGTGCACTGTGTGTTCAGCCGTTTCACATTACATACTTCTCTTCTTAGTGCAGCAAATGATTCCCGCTTTGGAAGAGCGCATCAGTGTGGAAACCACAGTTTTCGCGTAAGATGGGGTAACACCTCACGTCGCTCGTCCAGTGAATGATCTGCTTAATGCTGCCTTTCACGAACGTGTTATCTCCAGAGGTTTTCCAGGTGCATGGCTTGGAAGATCATCTGATATGAATCCATGTGACGTTTGGCTCTGAGATATCTAAAAGAACGCGTTTTCTACAGACACGTTCGTTCTTTGCTTGATCTGAAGGCCTGTATACAAGAAAACATTTCTCCAATTCCATTGGAACTGCGTCCCGTTCCTAATCCGTTACATATGGAAACATATATAGACGTCTATCTTGCATTCACAGAGCTAGATTTGCACCCGTAGCCAAAATTGGAACTAATTTTTTTCCAGAGTTAATAGATTTCGTATTAATGCATCAGAATATCCACCAAGCTTCACTGCCGTACATTAATTACAGCCCACACTGGTAACTATAACCATCGGTACTTCCTTGACAACTTTCACAAACACTGTAAAGCGTTTTCTTTTTCAGAAATACATTCTGTGCTAGCGACTCGACCCGGTTTCGAATGGGCAGCCCTAAGTATCTGTTACTGAATAGCTTGACTGACGTAGTGGTAATAAATTTTACATACAAAACTTCCTCATGAATCAGTTTATCTGTTAGTGAAAACGGTATGAAACTCCTTACAGGAGTTCCTCAGATTAGCCTTCCATACAGACGGAAGAACGCGATGGGGACTTTAATCCATTATAGTTCACGTAGTTTTCACTCAACATTTGTGAATTACGTACGCAAACCTTCTCTTAAATTAGTTTAACTGTTAGTGAAAACTTTATCGAAGTCCCTGCAACAGTTTCTCAGATTAGCGTTCACATACAGACAGAAAAATACGACAAGGGAATTTACACTACTGCCCATTAAAATTTCTACGCCATTAAGATGACGTGCTACAGACGCGAAATTTAACCGACAGGAAGAAGATGTTGCGATATACAAATGATTAGCTTTTCAGAGCATTCACACAAGGTTGGCGCCGGTGGCGACACCCAAAACGTGCTGACATGAGGAAAGTTTCCAACCGATTTCTCATACACAAACAGCAGGTGACTGGCGTTGCCTGGTGAAACGTTGTTGTGATGCCTCGTGTGAGGAGGAGAAATGCGTACCATCACGTTTCCGACTTTGATAAAGTTCGAATTGTAGCTTATCGCGATTGCGGTTTATCGTATCGCGACACTGCTGCTCGCGTCGGTCGAGATCCAATGACTGTTAGCAGAATATGGAATCGGTGGGTTCAGGAGGGTAATACGGAACGCCGTGCTGGATCCCAACGGCCTCGTATCACTAGCAGTCGAGATGACAGGCATCTTATCCGCATGGCTGTAACGGATCGTGCAGCCACGTCTCGATCCCTGAGTCAACAGATGGGGACGTTTGCAAGACAACAACCATCTGCACGAACAGTTGGGCGACGTTTGCAGCAGCATGGACTATCAGCTCGGAGACCATGGCTGCGGTTACCCTTGACGCTGCAACACAGACAGGAGCGCCTGCGATGGTGTACTCAACGACGAACCTGGGTGCACGAATGGCAAAACGTCTTTTTTCGGATGAATCCAGGTTCTGTGTACAGCATTATGATGGTCGCATTCGTGTTTGGCGACATCGCGGTGAACGCACATTGGAAGCGTGTATTCGTCATCGCCATGCTGGCGTATCACCTGGCATGATGGTATGGGGTGCCATTGGTTACACGTCTCGGTCACCTCTTGTTCGCATTGACGGCACTTTGAAGAGTGGACGTTACATTTCAGATATGTTACGACCCGTGGCTCTACCCTTCATTCGATCCCTGCGAAACCCTACATTTCAGCAGGATAATGCACGACCGCATGTTTCAGGTCCTGTACGGGCCTTTCTGGATACAGAAAATGTTCGACTGCTGCCCTGGCTAGCACATTCTCCAGATCTCTCACGAATTGAAAACGTCTGGTCAATGGTGGCCGAGCAACTGGCTCGTCACAATGCGCCAGTCACTACTCTTGATGAACTGTGGTATCGTGTTGAAGCTGCATGGGCAGCTGTACCTGTACACGCCATCCAAGCTCTGTTTGACTCAATGCCCAGCCGTATCAAGGCTGTTATTACGGCCAGAGGTGGTTGTTCTGGGTACTGATTTCTCAGGATCTATGCACCCAAACTGCGTGAAAATGTAATCACATGTCAGTTCTAGTATAATATATTTGTCCAATGAATACACGTTTATCATCTGCATTTCTTCTTGGTGTAGCAATTTTAATGGCCAGTAGTGTAAATTGTAATAGGTAGTTATTTATGAAACAAACAAAATTGGTTTATTATTATGTGAAAGGCGAATATACACTGCTGGCCACCGTAAATGCAACACCCTGAAGGAAGCATCCGAATCAAGTGAAATTTACACCATGGGTTTGCAGCGATGAGATATGCAACTGATTAGAATTTCAGCGCAGACGCACATCACGCACGCCTGTGGCACCACCTCATAGCGCCATTTAGGGCTTGGCGATTTCGACGAGTGTACGTTCGGCACGTGTGTTTACCTTGTGGTTGTTTCACAAGACGATCAATTATGCCTCGTAGACAACAGCGAACATCGTCTGATCAAGTATCCGAGTTCGACAGAGGAAGGATAGTGGCTTACCGAGATTGTGGATTATCATACAGAGAAATCGCTAGTCGTGTTGGACGAAACCAAACAACTGTAATGCGGATATGTGACCGTTGGATGCAGGAGGGTACGACGGACCGACGTGGTCGATCGCATTCACCTCGGTGCACCACTGCACGTGCTGATAGGCAAATTGTGCGCATGGCAGTGACGGGATCGCTCAGTGACATCCCGAACCATAGCACAGCACATTGCGTCTGTAACGCATCATCCAGTTTCTACGCGTACCATTCGACGCCGTTTACAGCAGAGTGGTCTGTCCGCAAGACGTCCAATGCTTCGTCTACCATTGACGCAGAACCACAGACGTCTCCGTCGCCAATGGTGTGATGACAGACGGATGTGGACGGCAGAATGGAATGACGTTGTCTTTACTGAAGAGGCACGCTTCTGTCTGCAGCACCATGATGGTCGGATTCGAGTGTGGAGACACCGTGGAGAGAAGATGCTGTACAGCTGCATTATGCACCGCCACACTGGTCTTGCACCGGGTATTATGGTATGGGGCGGTATTGGATATTACTCTCGCACGCCTCTAGTACGCATTGCCGGTACTTTAAATAGCCGGCGCTACATATCCGAGGTGCTGGAGCCAGTTGTCCTTCCTTACCTTCAGGGCTCGGCCACAGCCATATTTCAGCAGGATAATGCGCGACCACACGTGGCACGCATTGTCCAAAGGTTCTTCGTCAATAACCAGATTGAAGTGCTTCCCTGGCCGGCTCACTCTCCGGATCTTTCGCCGATAGAAAACATGTGGTCCATGGTTGCTCAACGAGTGACCCAGATTACATCCCCAGCTGCCACACCAGATGATCTTTGGCAACGTGTGGAAGCTGCTTGGGCTGCTGTACCCCAGGAACACATCCAACGTCTCTTTGACTCAATGCCGAGACGTGTGGCAGCGGTGATCTCCAACAATGGCGGCTACTCTGACTACTCATTCTGGCAGGAACCACATGTCACAGACGTCTGTAAACGTAATCATTTGATACTTGGTCAACATGTTATCTACAAAATAAATTTTGTTGTGCTACCTCTTGTCTTTCTTGGTGTTGCATTTACGGTGGCCAGCAGTGTATTTCACAATTCCCTGATCACCGAGCCTGCACTTTCAGTTACCGGATAGAAAAAATGTCTCGACGGAAGTGCAAGGGTTGGCAAAAATATGTAAATATGGCGAGAAATGCGTGGGTAACATAAATGTAGATGCTAGCCAAGCCTGCAAGTTGCGCCGGTGTGCTTGAAAACGAGTGGCACCTGAGCAGTGTCATCAATATGTTGCAAGTTTCAGTCAGTTGTGAGTGCGTTATATCGGAGATAAGCGAATCCGAACGTGGGCAAATTGTTGGTGCACGTATGGTGCGTGCTTCTGTGTCCAACGGAGCTGAAATTTTTGGCGTTTCAAGTGGCACCTTGTTGAAGGTTTATGTCGCATACAGGGAAAGCGGGAAAACAGCATCCGCTAAGTCACAACGCGAACAGAGGTTTGTGTTGAATGATCGTGACAGACGGTCATTGAAGAGGATTAAGACGAAAAATAGAAAGATGATAGCTGCAAAAGTCACTGCTGTACTGAATGTCGCACTTACGAACACTGTCAGCACCAAAACAACATGAACGGAGGTCCATAAGCAGGGAACTGCAGGGCATCCTGAAATTCCAGACCACTCATCATTGATGCAAATGCCAACAACAGGAAAACGGGGTGCCGGAGATATAAAACCTGGAGCTTGAAAGTAAGTAATGTGGTTGGATGAATCTCGTTTCACACTGTTTCCGACTTCTGGCCGAGTTTACGCACCGAGAGTGAAACTTGGTGGCGACTCGATGATGATTTGGGCAGCCATATCGTGGTATTCCATGGGTCCCATGGTTACTCTGCAAGGTCGCATTACTACCATTTGTTATGTGACCATTCTGGTTGATCAGATCCATGTCACAGTACAGTGTTTGTTCCTCAGTGGTGACATTGTGTTCCTAGACGACAGGGGAGCTGCTCACACAGCTCGCATAATCCAGAACTAGTTTTGTGAACACAAGGACGAATTGTCGCATCACCCAAGGCCACCACAGTTACCAGATCTTAACATTATTGAGCCTTAGCGGTCTGTTTTGGAGAGAAGGGTGTGTGATAGCTATCACTTACCGGACGGGATGAGAAGGAAAGATCGATTGTTTGAGATTGATTTGAAAGTCTGAGAACTTAGTTGTGGAAGATAAGATAATAAGCGAAACAGAGATGTATGTGGTAGTGGTGGGAGGGGGGGAGGGGGGTCGGAGAAAAATAGACAAGTCGAAAATGAAAGACATAGAATACCAAAAGGAATAATTACTGACAAGAAATGCTGAGACCGAAGAAATTAACGTATATTGAGGCCAGGTGGATGGTAAGAACCAAGGACATGTTATAATCCCGGTTCCCACCTGCTGACTTCTTAGAGGCTAGTGTCTGTGGGAAGAATCCGAGTTGAAACAGGCACTGAAATCACGACTTTTATGTTGTGGAGCAGGGGTCTCCAAACTACGGCCCGCGGGCCAAAACCGGCCCGCGAGAGCCGGCAAACCGGACCGCGTTAGCTGGCCGGACATTCCCGGTATCCGGCCCGCCAAATATTTGAGGTGGTACCTATATTGCCAACAATTGAGTTTCGAGGCTTATCGCAACCAATACACTGCGACATTGTCGGAGCTCTATCTTTACAAAGCGGAAGGTCATGGTTAAACTTGTGGCTATCCAGAATAAACAGACAGACCATTCTCCGTGCTATAGTGAAAAAGAAAAAGAACGGTTAACAGACTAGTTTGGCGAAAACATTTTAAGTAAAATAATTCTTTGCATTTTATTCTACTCACGAGTCTGGTGCAAGTCTTTCAAATGGACGCCACTTCGGCGACTAGCCTTAGTAATCAACCATTACGGAAGATGCTTATTAAGCGAGGTTTCACTTTCTTTTGATTATGTTGTAAAATACACATAGCAAGTAAATCGTATAAAATATTTTTATTTAAAGGCAATTTAAAGAAAATACAATACCTGGTGTACATAATGATATTGGATATTTTAGTTGTAACTGATGTATAAAAATAACTGTAATTAATTTATATTTTGAAAACCCACAGTGGTAGAGTATTCACGTAAAGAAATTTAACATCTTAGTGATAATTAGTGACTTTTATGTAGCTGTAACTTTCCTTTCATAATTACCTCCAGTTATGGATCAAGTTTACTGGTAGAGATAATTGTCAGCGACTTCAAATGCTCATCACTTAATTTTGATCTTTAAATACTTTTTGCATGTTTCATTTTGGAGAAAGTTTTTTCACACAAATAAGTAGTGCTAAAAGCGGAAAAAAGCCACAGGAAAATTTATGTAAATTTGGAAACTGTGTGGATGGAAGACACTTATAAAATTCCAGTATTGTTGACTTTGAATGTTTTTCTTTAAAAAAGTCACTACATTGCAAATCAATAATTTCAAACTGTAGTTCTGTGGGTAACGCTTCTATATCGACATCAAAAATATCTTGATATCGTTTGAATTTTCATCGATATCTGAAAAACGTGATTCAAAATTAAGTTTTAAAGCGCCCAAAGCTTCAATTGCGAAACTTACAGGAAACGGAATCTCAGTTTGCTGACTGAATGTTTGGCATGTATTAAAATGCGTGAAGCATACTTTGTTCAACTGAGATTGAAACAAAGCAATCTTTCGTCGAAAGGACTAAACATGCGTGTATAAATCAGGCAGAAGCTGGTTTTCACCCTGCAATTTTAAATTAAGGTCATTCATATGTTTAGTTAAATCTGTATAAAATGCTAGCTTCCATAACCACTCACCGTTCCGTAACTCGGCCAGAGGGCGATTCCTTTCGATTAAAAAAAAATTCAGTTACTGTTCGGAGTTCAAAAAAACCGGTCAGAACTTTACCACAGCTAAGCCAGCGCACTGCAGTATAATATGGCAAGTCGCTTTCCTCAATATCTTCAAGAAACTGGCGATGGCGATGACCAAGTGCATGGGATCTGATATAATTAACAACTGAAATAACTGGCTTTAAAACTTCCGACATATCTAAATGTTTTCCACACAAAGACTGTTGGTGAATAATACAATGCACTACTGATGGTTTTTCTACGGCCTTAGAAAGGAGAGCAACATCACCTTTATTTTTCCCCACACATGTTTTTGCCACCATCAGTTGTAATACATTTTAATTTCTTCCACTCAAGATTGTTTTTCTGAACTGCGCTTTCAACTCCTTTAAAAATATCTTCGCCAGTGGTCGTCCCGTGAATACTGTAACATCAAGGAGCTCTTCATACACTTCATAATTTTTGTCAATCCCTCGAATAAAAAGTAGTACTTTTGAGCAGTATCTGATACATCTGTTGACTCATCCACGGCCAAAGAGAACCAGTCCAAGTCTTGATTTTTGTCACGCAGTTGTGCTGATATATTTTGTGCAATGTCATCTATTCTTCGAGCCACAGTGTTTGCCGACAAACTTATGTTTTTAAATAAATTAACTTTTTCTGGACACATTTCTTCTGCTGTTGCAATAATGCAGTTCTTAATTAATTCACAGTCGGTAAATGGCTTACACTGTTTCGCTACTAAATGAGCCACACGAAAACTAGCACGAGTTGCTGCATGTTGTTCAGCATTTACTTTCTTAAACAGCGACTTCTGGGTTTTTAGCTGGCGTTTCAGAGACTCATACATTTTTAATCGATCGCATCCTGTAAACTTGGAGTAATTCTGAGAGAGTTTAGTCTCATAATGACGTTTTATATTGTATTCTTTTAAGACTGATATTGCTTCATTGCAAATAATACACATTGGTTTGTTGCTTGACTCCACCACGAAATATTGACACCCCCACTGCTTTTTAAAAATTCTACATTCGCTGTCAACCTTTCGTTTCTTTTCCATATTTGTACAGAACTTCACAAAAGATTGTAACCTGAAAATATAATTGTGCTATTTAATACCAATAAAACTAGGGAGTAGTGTGCCTAAACAAAATGCAATGAATTTATTTTTAAGGCACTTTAATTACTAAATTAAATACTCTCAGTTACACTGTAGTTCCACTAAGAAATACAGTGAAAAAATACTTAAGTCATGCTATATGTATTTCGATTTGCAAATTTTCCTTGTCTCTTCGAATTCAAACTTTGAATTGTCCCACACTTCGTCGTCTCACCTACTAGTACAGCGCATAAAACAGTAAAAAACCCGTGAGACACTCACAACATAGACACAATCAAGCAACAGAACTATCAGATATATGCTCTGGCTCTGCTACTCGTTACAAGACTACATAACTAAACTTATTGTTTCGCCGATTGAAATAACAACGTGTTGACATACTCTACCTCTGTTAAGTCTTGCAGTAATAGTGTTGCTAACAATGATTTTGAGATTTCGATAACTTTGCAGGACGATTTCGTGAAGAATATGCAGTGACATACTTTTTTGTCGGTGAAATTCACCAGAATAAAATACGCCAGAATTTAGGTCAGGTACGTTCACCAATCAAAATTATTTAATTGAATAAAAATCGTAGTTCGTTTCAGTGCTAGCTATTCCCACAACCTTAGATTTTTGCGATTTCATCTTTCCTTTACCCTTACATTACGGTGATCATGGAGTGCTAGGGTGCTTTAATCCCTCTAGGTAGATCTTGGCCCTTATGACTTCGTGGAGGAGTCAATGTGGCCCGCGGACTAAAAAGTTTGGAGATCCCTGTTGTAGAGCATGCTTCGTTCTCGGCGCCTCAGCTTTCCGCTCTTACTAACTATCGCACGATGTTTTGTCAATAATCTTTGTTTGCTTATTTCCCTGTCTTACACTTCTAAGCTCTCAGGCTTTCAAATCTCGTCCAGTGCTGTCTCCAACAATCAGTCTTTCCTTCTCATCCCGTCCACTATCTCTCTCCTGATCCACAGTTCTGAGCCAAACTTTTGGTGGTCTTGGCCGGAAGGGTTTCCTACTAATTCTTTTCCAAACTCTCTCTATTTCCTAGACTTCGCCAGTGCTTTCCTTCATCCGTCTTACTTCCCCCTTCAAATCTTCTATCAGAAGAACAATCCACGGGCTCCGAAGCCTTGCAAATTTCCGTTAAGTTTTATATGTGTGGGTTCTCCTGCCGCCGCTTATTGAACAGATTTTTTTACGTATCCAGTTACATTACATTTTCGTAGATATCTTACTTACACCCACATAGATAACTGTTTGGAAATCCACGCTTTGTAGATAAAAATCTCTTGCATCGTCGTCTGCACGTTTCTGACTACATGTGATTGGTCTTAGGGTGCATAGTACGTATTCAGTCAGTCCTTATCATTTGTTCTGTGGCAGCACATCTAAACTACGAATACGCACTACGTACTTTAATGCATTTTTCCGATTGCTGTCTAGCTAGTAACTAATTTTGAATAGGAGAGGTGAACGGTACCATTCTGTGTTTATTGCCGGGAGCAGATTTTTTCTTGCTAACAAAGATGATCGTTTGTCTGTGTGGTGGCTGTGTGGCGTCGATATCGTAGGGGAGGATTACTGTAGTGTATCAGGCAGCAGGGTGCTGAATCAACGCTGGATGTCTTGGTACGGACAGCCACAGATTAAAATGACCGTGGATGCTCCTTCTGGCGTTTGTTCACAATCAAGAAACTTTCGTAACATAATCGACCCTATTGCTTATGGCTCCCGCAACGTCAGAGGAATGTGATCACCGAACAGTATTATACACACTTGTTGCACACGTGTCGTGTTAGTCAATTGCAAGACTTTTTTTAGCACAATCGCTGGACCTATCCCCCACAGAATATCTGTGGGACATGATAAGATAGCGCTCGGTCCGGTCAGCATAACAGCATCGTCCTATGGCCAATTCCACCAAGTACAGAATTAGTAGGAAACCCTACCGCCCAAGACCACACTCGTTAGTTCTATGATTGTCCCCGTGCACGACGACAGACTGCGTACTGAAATATACTGAAAGTGTTTACTGTTGTGCACCGGGAAAACCTGAGAGATCATTGAAATTGTTCTACATAGATACTGTCCGTAAGTTGCGTCATATATGTGGGATGATATGCAATATGTAAAGTGTGTAATATTTGAAAAAAACTTCATTAGTTTGACACCAACGCTTCAGGATATTCATTTTCTATTTTCCACTATCTTAAGATCAATCTAAGAGGGGCACCTACTTGCACATTTATGATGGTCAAACTGAAAACTGCTATTACTGGTCTATCACTATACACTAGCTCGAAATTTGTGTGTGTATGTCTGTCTGTGTGTGTCTGTGTGTGTGTGTTAGTGAGTGTTTTGTGGATTTAGAGTAATCAGCAGCGAATTTGTTAGCACCCTTGCTGAAATAGTCCGAGACGAATGTGGTTAAATTAGTTAAAACCAAAAGTGCATGAAGTATACTTTCATGTAATCACAATCACTCTCTCACCTCCACTTTCACCTACGCAGTCGTAACCGGTCATGAAGAAGGTAAAATTTTCAGCTTCGTCAATGTTAAAATGTGCTATTAAAAACCTAACATAGCAGTAGGACAAAAATTAAAAAAATCTGAGGAAAGTGTGTCTGGCTTATCACTTACAGAAAAGCAGAATGAGATAGCCACACAGATAAAAATTAAAACTTTCACCCTTATGCCACATACCTCAAAATATGTTAAAAATGTTTTGTTATAATCGTCTCATTGTCCGCTAAAATAGAGGATAAATCAGCAGTTATATTCAACTTCTAACCTCTTGTCTGAATATGAAATACTTTCATTTAAAATGTAGTGTACACCACAAGCACCACACACTGGGTGGTCCTCCCGTCAGAGCAGAAAGTTATGTTTCGTCGGACTGTGCCCTATCTGAAAGGGAGTGAGAAGTACGTCATGTCGCCTCTGTGGATGGGAGAAGGTATGACCAACGCGAATGTTCGACGTCAACGTGCAAAACCACTCACAGACTGCCGGCGGCAGCACTAGCAGTGGAGGGTATATAAAGAGTTGGTGGGGCGAGGGGGTGGGACGCGTAAAACAGTGCAGTTGTCGTAATGCGGAAAACGAGTGATTTATCTGACAACCAGAAGGGCATGATCATTGGCTTTCGGGCCAAGAGTGGAAGCTTTTCCGACACGGCTAAGTCTGTAAACTGGCGCCATGGTTAAAGTATACTCTGCTTGGAAAATTGGCGCTACCCATTACCGGCGCCGAGAAAGCTGTGTGCCCAGTGGGCGATAGATGACAGAGGCGAACGACGCCTGCGGAGATGTGTACGGGCGGATATTCATGCAACTGTTGAGCAACTAATCTCCTAGTTGCACCAAGGGACTACCAACAGTGCCTTCTCAACACCACCCAGCGAACATGCTGCGTATGGGCCGCTGTAGCAGGCGCCTTATTCATGCAGCCATGCTGACTGTTGTTCATCATGGGCGAATTCTGGAATTAGCACGTGAATATCGCAATTGGGCTCCACTGACTGGCAACAGGTGGTCTTTTCAGATGAATCAAATTCTATACTCGATCGGACAGATGAGCGTTGCCGTGTAGGCCTTAGGGCGTGAAACGCCTGAAAGAAAACACTTTGCAGACAGGCGGGAGAGTTTTGGTGTTTTCGTGATATTCCCTGGGTGATCTCGTCATTCAGAAAGGCATATTAAACAACACAACATCTACAGCTGGAGACCATGTCCGCCCGTGCATGCAATTTGTTTTCCATCGGCACGACGGCACCTACCAGCAGGACAATGCAACGTGTCACACAGCTCACAGTGTAAGTGTGTGGTTTGAAAAGCACAAGGCTGAGTTTACCGTACTCTCTTTGCCACCAAACTCCATGTATTTAAGCCCAATTGAGATTACGTGGGGAACAACTCGATCGGGTTTTTGCGCCATGGATCCTGAACCGGGAAACCTAGCGCAGTTGGCCACAGCACTGGAGTCGGCATAACTCCACGTACCTGTCGATACCTTCCAAAACCTCGATGACTCTTTTCCTGCACGTCTCGCAGCGGTTAGTGCTGCGAAAGGTGGTTATTCAGGCTTTTGACAGGACAGTGTAGTATAAAACGGGTCAGTACATTGGGGCACCTGATTTAGAATGAAACGTTTCTTGGCTGTTATGTCCGCTAATTCGTTTCCCTGCATCCCCTGTGTGTGGTATCCAGCAAATGACACCTTGCTCCCCAGTCTTGGGGAACGGTGTTCTGGGGATATTTACCTGCTGCATACACTCATATTTGTGTCTGTGTATAAGAAAAGCTGAGTGGCCGTATACTGCCGACAGCCGGACCAGGATATCAGGCTGAGAGGGCGCGTGACGTGGACGGGGAAGACGACGCTGGAGGCGGAGGTCCGGATGGAACAGCTGAAAGGTGAAGACTGGCGGGTGCTCACCAAGGCCTTCTTCGTGTTGGCCGCGCGGACCCTTCACAACGAGCCGATGGAGGTCAACAGGCTGCGGCCCACTACACCCGCAGAGGAGAAGATAGTCGCTGCTGGAAACCGTGAGTGCTGCTCAGTGAGTTCAATACCAAACTGGACGTAGTGCTCAGGGGCGACATTTGCGGGGGAAGGTCGCCATACTGACTAGCGGCGTTCATAGTTGTTCGTAGTTCTTGGGCTTGCTACTTTAGACTGATTATTTCTCTCTCATTTAGAACTAAAATGGACAAAAGTTGTGTTGCATACGGATACAGTAATCGAAGAACGACGGAAAACGGCGTCCAGTTCCAAATTAAGTTACTTATGTTGTATAACAGAAAGGAAATTATGCTCGAAAAATACAAATAATATTTATAAGGCTTCATTCCATGGGAATAATCGTGCCCCATGACGTGATGTAGTCCAGGGCAAAAGGTCAGCATCAGTCACTATATCATCTATATTTTATGCAGACATAGATTTCAGTGCATTATGGGTAGTCATGAACAGAATGAGCCAAAGGTTGCATGGGGGCTTAATTAAATGAATATGATGCAATAATTTTAGTAGCTGTGTGACCGGTTACGAAGTCTCGTAACCGGTTGGCCCTGACTAGTATTAGCACGCAATCTGACTGCATAAAATAAAAATAAGGAATGACAAGAAATTTCCATTAACACCATTGATTAATTAAGTCCCCTGCAACTATAAAAGCAACGAAACAACTAAGCACAAGTGTAACTGTTCTGTATGTGTTAGTGTGACTCAACATACATGTATCTGGCTCGGTTCTTCCTCAATACGACAAGATATTTTAAACACCATTTACAATGAACTAATTGAAAAACCAGAAACCAGAATTACAAGTCTAATACATGAACACGAGCCAGATGCCTTGTTGACTGTACCTGTGACCCAGAGGCATTGTCTTTAAAGAAATCTGTAATACCTTTTTTTTTTTACCTCAATATATATTGACTAAAAATACACTGTGATAATTGCGACATCTTCCATCTATACGCCGGCTGGAGTGGCCGTGCGGTTATAGGCGCTACAGTCTGGAACCGCGTGACCACTACGGTCGCAGGTTCGAATCCTGCCTCGGGCATGGATGTGTGTGATGTCCTTAGGTTAGTTAGGTTTAAGTAGTTCTAAGTTCTAGGGGACTGATGACCACAGTAGTTAAGTCCCATAGTGCTCAGAGCCATTTGAACCATTTGAATCCATCTATACATTAAACGATCCGAACGGCATCTACTCTCTCGCCCAACAGAACAACTGCACTCGATACCCTCTGAACTACTACTGCCCTCGACATCCTCGGAATTACTACTGCACCAGTGGAGGCGGCGGAATAATAATCTTTGGCGGAATCTCTGGCGGTGTGACTCAGTGTAGTCACCTTTCAAGGTCTGTTAACATTTGAAAATGTATAACTTCACGAAATAATGTGGGTAGGAGGTAAAACTTGACACACATGCATGAAATGACATGGGATTTTTATGAAACAAAAAAACGAGTGCAAATATCGTCGAATAGATGACGGTGGACAGCAACTTGTCAGTGACGTCGCAAGAGAATCGTGAATAAAAGCTCAGCGTGACGGGTGCGAGGCACACCGGTAAGTTACAGAACCGTACTATCCCTAGCCTGGTTTGATAAACACCTGCTGGAAGGTACAACTCTTATGCAAAATGGCGCTCTACCCCATACTGCCACACACGTAAAAGATCTCTTGCGCACATTGTGTGGCGAGGATCGCGTGCTGAGCCGCCAGTTCCTTCAGGCTTGGCTTCCCAGTCCCCCCGACCTCAATCCGTGTTATTACTGGTTGGCGCTACCTGAAGTTACAAGTCTCCCGCGATCGTCTGACCTCATTAGACAACATGTGACGCCAATTTCTCACCATGCCTTTTGATACGGTATACAGTGCTATTTATAACATTATCCCTCGATTGTAGGTATTGTTGACGATTGACGGCCGACGTAGTGAGCATTTGTTATAAAGAACATCGTCTTTACTAAAAGTCAGTTGTTATGCTAAGTATTGCTCTAGTACCATATGAAGCGCCACCTGTATGTCATTTTGTTCTCTTTGTTTTTGTTTCTATGGAACCTAAAGTAATTTCAAGCATGTGTGTCTATTTTTACCTCTCTACCTACATTATTTCGTGAAATATTGAATTTTCAAATGTTAATGGACTTTTTGTTAACCCTGTAGATTCACCATAGTTATAATAACACATTTTACAGCATAATAACTTGTCAGCGCTACAGAATGTCAATCCTAAGGGCCCGGGTTCGATTCCCGGCTGATTCGGAGAATTTCTCCGCCCACGGACTGGGTGTTGTGTTGTCCTAATCATCATCATTTCATCCCCATCGACGCGCAAGTCGCTGAAGTGGCGTCAAATCGAAAGACTTGCACCCGGCGGTCTACCCGACGGGAGGCACTAATCACACGACATTTCATTTCACTTGTACAAGCCAATGTTATATTTAATAGAGTCGTTATAACTATGCTGAGTCTTCATGACTGCCCATAACGCACTGATGATAGCTCCACTGTCAGCTAAAATCTAGATCTGCAACAAAATACAGATGATATTTCGACAGATGCTGAGCTTCTTTCTGACCTGGATAAATAATACTGCTAAGAAAAGTAATTCCGGAATTCTGCTACCTTGGAAGCAAAATAACCCACGACGGACGAAGCAAGGAGGACATAAAAAGCAGACCAGCACAGGAAAAACGAGCACTCCTGCCCAACAGAAGTCTTCTGGCGTCAAACATAGATCTGAATTTGAGGAAGAAATTCCTAAGGATCTACCTTTGGAGCACAGCATTGTGTGGTAGTGAAGCAAGGACAGTGGGAAAACCGGAACAGAAGAGAATCGAACCGCTTGAGTGTGGTGTTATAGGAGAAAGTTGAAAATTAGGTGGACTGATACGGTAATGAATGAGGTGGTTCTGCGCAGAATCGGAGAGGAAAGGAATATGTGGGGAACGCTGACAAGGAGAACGGACAGGATGATAAGATTCCTATTAAGACATTAGCAAATGACTTCCATTGTACTAGATGGAGCTGTAGAGAGCAAAGACTGTAGATGAACGCAAAATATATGCCAATTACATGTAATTTTTAATCTGCAGATTTTCTGTTACGCTGCGGTAATCGTACAAAAGCCTGGCTTTTGACCGCCGAATTTCTGTGCCGTGCATATCCAAATATAGTGATAGAAGTTTATAAAGAAAAATGCTGCTTTATGAGAGAGATACACTGAAGACCCAAAGAAACTGGTAAACCTGCCTAATATCGTGTCTGAAGTAGTGCTGGGGGGAACTGACACCATGAATCCTGCAGGGCTGTCCATAAATCCGTAAGAGTACGAGGGGGTGGAGATCTCTTCTGAACAGCACGTTGCAAGGCATCCCAGATATGCTCAATAATGTTCATGTCAGGAGAGTTTGGTGGCTAGTGTTTAAACTCAGAAGCGTGTTCCTGGAGCCACTCTGTAACAATTATGGACATATGGGGAGTCGCATTGTCCTGCTTGAATTGCTCAAGTCCGTTGCAATGCACGATGGACATGAATGGATACAGGGATCAGACAGGATGCTTAAGTACGTGTCACCTGTCAGAGTCGTATCTAGACGTATCAGGGGTCCCATATCACTCCAACTGCACATGCCCCACACCATTACAGAGCCTCCACCATGTTGAACAGTCCCCTGCTGATATGCAGAGTCCATGGATTCATGAGGTTTTGTCCATACCCGTACACGTCCATCCATTCGATACAATTTGAAACGAGACTCGTCCGATTAGGCATCATGTTTCCAGTCATCAAGAGTTCAGTGTCGGTGTTGACGGGAACAGGCAAGGTGTAAAGCTTTGTGCCGTGCAGCCATCAAGGGTGCAGTAGTAGGCCTTCGGCTTCGATAGCTGACCGCAGTGGCCGAGCGGTTATAGGCGCTTCAGTCCGTAACCGCGCGACTGCTACGGTCGCAGGTTCGAATCCTGCCTCGGGAATGGACGTGTGTGATGTCCTTAGGTTAGTTAGATTTAAGTAGTTCAAAGTTCTGGGGCACTGATGACCTCAGATGTTAAGTCCCATAGTGCTCAGAGTCATTTGAACCATTTTCGGCTCCGATAGCCCATATCGAAGATGTTTCGTTGAATGGTTCGCACGCTGTCACATGTTGATGGCCGAGCATTGATATCCGCAGCAATTTGCAGAAGGGTTGCACTTCTGCCACGTTGAACGATTCTCTTCAGTCTTCATGAAATGATCGTACGGGAAAATCTTCACTTCATCGCTACCTCAGAAATGCTGTGTCCCGTCGCTCGTGCGCTGACTATAACACCACGTTTAACCTCACTTAAATCTTGAAAACCTGCTACTGCAGCAGCAGTAAATGATCTAACAACTGCGCCAGACACTTGTCTTATACAAGCTTTGCTGATCGCAGCTCCGTAATCTGTCTGTTTACATATCTCTGTATTTGAATATGCATGCCCACTCCAGCTTGTTTGGTTCTTTAGTGTATATATCTAAAGGTCAGTAACACACATCGAAAATGAAGCACAGAGGGAGCCTGGGGAACAGTGGGCACATTTGCTGTTTTACAATCATCGCTGTGACGCCCGTCAGAAGACAGACTCGATCTTGTCAACTATTTCTAACATTTCCTTTCTGGCATGTAAACAAATCAGATGCTGTTATAACTTCAAGCTTTAATGAATATTTACAAGTTTCTGTGACTGTCATCGAAAAAATATGTACCTTATTGTGGTACAGACTGTTTCCAACATGAGAAGAGGTTAGCTCTTCGCAATACGCCCCTATCAAACGTGTAATAGCCACTATGCGCCATTCCATATCTACAACAGTGCTATAGACGTGGTTTCACTAATTATTTATGAAATTTACAATGATTTAAAAAACTGTCAAGAAGAAGGCACAGGATGATAGAACATGTGTTAAGACGTTAGGAAATAACCTGCCTGGTACTAGAGAGAGTGTAAACGGTGAAAACTGTAGGGTAAGACATGGACTGGGATACTTCCAGCAAATAATTGACAAAGTATGGTGCAAGTGCTGCTCTGAGAATATAAGGCTGGCGCAGTAGAGGAGTTTTCTTGGCGGGCGCATCAAGCCAGTCAAAAGACTGATGAAAAAGAAAGAAAGGTAAGAAAACAGAGACAAGGAAATACAACATTTGCAGCGATCATTTAACAGCTGCCGAAACGCGACGATGTAGCGGGTTCATGCAGGTTTCACGACCAATTTAAGCAGGAAATCAATCGCATTTGCCAATATTTGACGCATTTTATAAACATTTATGTACTGCAGGAAAACGGTTGAAAACACGAAGAAAATGTGCTATAGGAAAAGCCACTGATTTTACAGCGTCCTCCTTCCCGAAAGTTCTTGCTTGCAAACTATTAACTTTACCTTTTAAGTGATTCACAGTAAGGTTAAAAATTTTTTCTTTGCTGCTGGCTAATTTAATTTATAATGTAGAATGAGGAGCAAAGTAAGCAAAAGTTGAGCGGTTTCGTTATTTAGTGACGTTCACAGATTGCTTCCTTTTCTTATGTACAGAGAGACAAGTATTTCATCAAATTAGCACGACCCAAACGTGGTTATGTTTGAATAGTTTTGTACCTTAAAGTTCTCTACCCATTGGTGACAATCATACAAACAGAAGTTTCATGTCAATCCTTTGTTCATTTTCTATCGATTTGTTGTTTCGTCATGCAGTTAGATATGTAAAATGAAAGCAGAACCTCCATTGTACAGAAGTAAGATTCTTGAGACGTTTCATTAGGGAATGTAGCGACGATACGAAAACATCGTATGTAGGATGTCTCTCCTAAGCGCCACCTGGCGCATTTTCTCTAGTTTTGAAGAAAATATCTGTAATTTCGTGTAATAAATGTATAGCTAGAGTCAGCCCAAAAAACACTGCTCGTCACGTCTTCCGTGCAACGCCAGCGTCGACAGTAAGGTTCGCTTTGTCTCTCTTTACAAACAAAATGATTTTTGAAACGGAGTTCTACGTACCCATTCGATAGAGCGGTCTCAGATTACTCCAGTGCAGTACTGGTGTTATCAAAAGGCAATAACAGAGATGGTAAAACATGAACAATAACCAAACCTCTAGCAACGACGGAGTAGCGCTGCTGCATGGCTGTAGTAGACAGTGCAGTGCAGGGTGGCACGTAAATCGCTGCTCGAGTACTGGCTATTCTTCGCTTTTCTATTGTCCCTGTCAGTACATACTGCCAGTACATACTGTCCCTGTCAGTGCATACTGATAAAACGAATATAGCATTTTTACCAATTTTAGATCGCTCTATAGAATGGGAATTTAAAATTCCGCTTGAAAAATTATTTTCTTTGTAACTGGACAGAAACCAACGTTCTCCGTTGGCAACGGGTGTCGCATAAAAGATGTGATGAGGAGTATTTGTTTAGCCTGACTCCATCTGCACATCGCAAAACCGAAATTATAAACATTTTCTGGAGACTAGAAATCTATTCTGTTGGAATCAGCATGGGTTTCGAAAAAGACGATCGTGTGAAACCCAGCTCGCGCTATTCGTCCACGAGACTCAGAGGGCCATAGACACAGGTTCCCAGGTAGATGCCGTGTTTCTTGACTTCCGCAAGGCGTTCGATACAGTTTCCCACAGTCGTTTAATGAACAAAGTAAGAGCATATAGACTATCAGATATATTGTGTGATTGGATTGAAGAGTTCCTAGATAACAGAACGCAGCATGTCATTCTCAATGGAGAGAAGTCTTCCGAAGTAAGAGTGATTTCAGGTGTGCCGCAGGGGAGTGTCGTAGAACCGTTGCATTCACAATATACATAAATGACCTTGTGGATAACATCGGAAGCTCACTGAGGCTTTTGCGGATGATGCTGTAGTATATCGAGAGGTTGTAACAATGCTCCTGACAACTCTTCGGAGGAAAAAGCCGTTACAAGCAGAGCAGCTGCGATATTCATCTTGCAGGGAACCAGTCAGTAAAGTTTACTAAAATGCAGGAGGATCTGCAACGAATTGACACATGGTGCAAGGAATGGCAATTGAATCTCAATGTAGACAAGTGTAATGTGCTGCAAATACATAGAAACAAATATCCTTTATCATTTAGCTACAATATAGCACATCAGCAACTGGAAGCAGTTAATTCCATAAATTATCTGGGAGTAGGCATTAGGAGTGATTTAAAATGGAATGACCATATAAAATTAATCGTCAGTAGGGCAGATGCCAGACTGAGATTCATTGGAAGAATCCTAAGGAAATGCAATCCGAAAACAAAGGAAGTAGGTTACAGTACACTTGTTCGCCCACTGCTTGACTACTGCTCGCCGGTGTGTGATCCGTACCAGAGAGGGTTGGTAGAAGAGAGAGAAAAGATCCAAAGGAGAGCAGCGCCCCTTCGTTACAGGATCATTTAGCAATCGCGA